>NC_092047.1:51086579-51215109 GCF_003086295.3 Arachis hypogaea
GATAAATGTTGGTGTGGGTCCTCAAGTGGTCCTCCACCAAAAGAGCAATTGTTCTGAACCAAGGTGATGAGTTGTGGTTTGAGTTCAAAATTGTTAGCATTGACATTTGGAGCCAAGATGCTGCTCCCACAATGTCTAGGATTTGCAAAGGTATAGGAAGCCAAAACTCTCCTCTGGGGTGGGTTGTCATTCTTGTTGTCTTCTCCACCTGGTGGATTAGTTAAATGTTCTTCCATCTCTTGGAATTCTTCGTCTGATTCCTCTTCTCCAACAATATTTTTCCCTCTTTCAGCTCTTCTTAACCTCCTGAGAGTTCTTTCGTCTTGTTCATGAAAATTGGGTATGGTTCTTCTTGTACCTGACATACAAGCAGAGCATGAGAAATGCACAAAACCAGTGACACTTCAATTTACTGCCAGATTGAAATGTTAGTTAGATTAAGCAAAAAATCAAACAGTTAGTGGGTTAGTCGAAAATTAAAGAAAAAGTGCTTGATCTAGATCCCACCTCACTTAATCATTGTCAATCTAATCAATCCCCGGCAACGACGCCAAAAACTTGATGAGTATTTTGGTGAAAAATAAATTTCCTCCAAAACACACAAATCTAACCGGCAAGTGTACCGGGTCGTATCAAGTAATAAAAACTCACGGGAGTGAGGTCGATCCCACAGGGATTGAAGGATTGAGCAATTTTAGCTTAGTGGTTAATTTAGTCAAGCGAATCAAGATTTGGTTGAGTGATTTGTGATTTGCAGAACTTAAATTGCATGAAATTAAAGAGAGCAGGAAATTAAATTGCTGAATCTTAAAGAACAAGAAATTAAATGGCAGAAACTTAGAGTGCAAGAAATGTAAATTACGGAATCTTAAAGTGCAAGAAATGTAAATAGCTCGAAATGTAAAGGGGATTAGGAGTTGAATTTGCAGAAATTAAACAAAGAAAAGTAACTTGCATCAAACAAAAGAGTAAAAGAAGGTTTGGGTTGAATCGGATCTTGAAGCAGTGAAGTAAATGAACATTAAAAGCAAGAAACAAAATGTAAATTAGGAATTCAGATCTCAGGACCCAGAGACTAGAAAGCCAAGTCTAGATCTCAATGCCTTCCTAGATCCAACAAGAACAATTGCAAGGGAATTGTAAATTGTAAGGAAAGTAGATGAGAAGCAAGTAACAGAAACGGAAATTAAATTGCAGTAAACAAAGCAGAGAGATCCAAGGATGAGATTGAAACAGAATTCCTTCAATTCTCCAACCCAAGATCCAAGACAATTGCAATTGAAATAGAAAGCAATAAAATGAAGAGGAAGAGAAGTGAATTCTCTTTCTCCAAGACAAAGAAATTAAAGATCACTCAATATCCAAAGCTCTCCGAAAACTATTTTGAAAATTAAAAAAAAAAAGCTTCCCGAAGAACATGAATTCTATCCTATTTATGCACTTTCTTCCAATGATCTTCAAGCCTTGAGTTGGGCCTTTGCTCTTGGTGGAATTGGGTTGAAAGAGGCCTTGGTTGATTGCTCTTGAAGTTTGGAGAAGAACCAAAGTGAACCAATTGAACCGGGTTTGAGTTTTGCAAAAGTTGGACCAAAAGTTGGAGCAAAAGTTAGGGGTCTAACTTTTGCTCCAACTTTTCATAGCAGCTAACACCACTTTGCTGATATGAACGTTGGTGCCAACGTTAGGGGTCTAACTTTGGCCCTAACGTTGGCCTTACCTTGTGTACTTGTGGCGCCAATGTTAGCCACCAAGTTAGGGGACTAACGTTGGCACAAACTTTTGCTCCTCCTTGTGATTTTCATGTGCCAACGTTAGCCACCAAGTTAGGGGGCTAACGTTGGCGCAAACTTTTGGTGCCCAGGGAGGTTTTCTTCATGCCAACGTTAGCCTCAAAGTTAGGGGGCTAATGTTGGCACAAACTTTTGGTGCCCAGGGGTGAATTTCATGTGCCAACGTTAGCCTCAAAGTTAGGGGGCTAACGTTGGCACAAACTTTTGGTACCCAGGGAGTAATGGTCAAGTTCCAACGTTAGCCTCCAAGTTAGGGGGCTAACGTTGGGGCTAACTTTTCAACCAAAAGTTTGTGCAAAAGTTTGATGCTAACTTTAGGTCCAGCTTTTTGCTTCCTGGTTCAATTTCACTTATTCCATTGTCTTCTCTTTACTCCTAGCTATTCCTTCTTGCTTCAACCTTTCTCCAAGCTTTCTTCACCTATAATTAATCAACCAAACACATCAAAGCTATGCTTAAAATCATGAGATATTCATTCTTTCATAATATGTGACAATTATAGTATAAAACCTCATGAAATAGCATGAATTCATACATGGTTGATTCAATCAAGGGAAACATGAAAATCTACCTAATTGGCTTGCTTGTAGCTCAAGAAAGTGCATAATTCTAATGAAAACAAGAAAAAAAAGACTAGTTAAAATAGGCTAAGATGACTTGTCATCAAGAAGCTATGCCAAATTATATATCAAATCGAAGCCCCGGACGTTAGCTTTCCAACGCAACTAGAACCGCGTCGTTTGGACTTCTGTAGCTAAAGTTATAGCCGTTTGAGTGCAAAAAGGTCAGGCTGGACAGCTTAGCAATTTCTCCAGCTTCTTGTATTCCTTCCACTTTTGCATGCTTCCTTTCCATCCTCTGAGCCATTCCTGCCTTGTAATCTCTGAAATCACTTAACACACATATCAAGGTATCTAATGGTGATAAAGTAAAATACAAATACTAAAAATACTATCAAGGTATCAAAATATCCAAAATAACTAATATATACAATAATCCCAAAAGTGAAATAAAGTAAAATGCAAATACTAAAAACAAAACAAAATAAGGCAAGAATGTCTGAAATGGTCACCAAAATGAAATTTCGCCGACGACGGCGACCTCCCCACACTTAGAAGAAAGCATCGTCCTCGATGCTACGACTCAGACTGGGTGAGAGGGTCAACGTTCGCATCTGGCTAAGGCTGTGGCTCTGGTTGTGGCTGTGGCTGTAGCTCCATAGGAGTCTATAGTGTCTCTGTGGGAGCATATGTCTGTGTAGGTGCCTCTGCCTGCTAAGCCTCCTCCTCCCGATCCTCCTCCTCCGCCTCAGACTGGTCGGAAGGAGTATCGGTGTCGGAGGACATTTCGACGCCCAGTAATGCCATCATCCGACTCAAACGCTCATAATGTCGCTTGTTGCGATGTTAATTCTAATCCATGTGCTCCAGAAGGCGCTGCACGAGTCGGTAGGTCGGCTGGGGTGCTGATTGTGGTAGTGCTGGTCTGGTAGATGTAGCTGGTGCTGTAGAGAGGCCGGCTACAGCTGAAGAAGAGGACGGCCCAGATGCTGCAGCTGTGGAAGCTCGGTTTCCACACGGGCTGGTGGTCTGTCACTCACCCACGTCCCCCACGGAATAACCTTCTCCTTTCCGTGGACTGCTGGTAGTGACTCATCATCTGGAAGCCATGGTACTCCAGCCCTGTGAGCAAGCTCCGTGACCAAACTAGGAAAAGGGAGGGTGCCCCTGATATGGGCTCGCCACATGAACTTTCTGATAAGCTGGGGAAAGTACAGCTCCTTCCCCTCAATGATGCACCCAATCAGGACTAGCATGTCAACTGGAATCTCCGTGAAGTGAGAGCTAGGCATGGCTTAATGGGCAAGTATCTACTACCATATCTTAGCCTCCTTCGTCAAATAATCAAATCTCATCCCCTTGGGTTTCACTTTTGAAGCATCCATCTCCCAAGGGCCGTCCAGCTGGGCAACCACACTCCTCAGTGCATCATAGTCAAAGGTTAGGCTATGCGTCTCCGCCTCAGCCCTCTGAAAAGTGTCCTTGTCACTAACTTTGGGCTGACAGTGGAGGACCTCCTCAATATCTGCCTCTGTCACCATAATCTGTCTGCCTCTCAGGTGAACCGCATCAAGGGTCACTCTGAAGAAGTTGCAGTAAAACTCGCGGACCTAAGACTCGTTCACTCTGGCTAGCTCTCTATCCAAGAAAGTCCAGCCCCTCTCCTCAATCCGAGGCTCAGTAGACCACCTCAAATCGGAGGGGATAGCTAGTTTCTTCTCCAGGTTGAGATGCCGTCGCTGAAAGAGCGAAAACTGGAGCTCACAATAAAGATTAGCAAACCTCTTTGAGTCGGCAGGAGGCATGAGCTGATCTGCCTTCTCCTTGTCAGAGAGACACATCTTAGAATAACCGGAGGTTGCTGATTGATGAGCGGATAATTTATACGCTTTTTGGCATTGTTTTTAGTATGTTTTTAGTAGGATCTAGTTACTTTTAGGGATGTTTTCATTAGTTTTTATGTTAAATTCACATTTCTGGACTTTACTATGAGTTTGTGTGTTTTTCTGTGATTTCAGGTATTTTCTGGCTGAAATTGAGGGACTTGAGCAGAAATCAGATTCAGAGGTTGAAGAAGGACTGCTGATGCTGTTGGATTCTGACCTCCCTGCACTCAAATTGGATTTTCTGGAGCTACAGAACTCGAAATGGCGCGCTTCCAATTGCGTTGGAAAGTAGACATCCAGGGCTTTCCAGAATTATATAATAATCCATACTTTTTCCAATAATAGATGACATAAACTGGCGTTCAACGCCAGCTTTCTGCCCAAATTTGGTGTCCAGCGCCAGAAAAGGAGCCAAAACCAAAGTTGAACGCCCAAACTGGCACAAAAGCTGGCGTTCAACTCCAAGGAGGACCTCTACACGTGCAACACTCAAAGCTCAGCCCAAGCACACACCAAGTGGGCCCGGGAAGTGGATTTATGCATCAATTACTTACTCCTGTAAACCCTAGTGACTAGTTTATTATAAATAGGACCTTTTACTATTGTATTAGACATCTTTGGACGCCTGGTTCTTAGATCAGAGGGGCTGGCCATTCGGCCATGCCTGGACTCTCACTTATGTATTTTTCACGGTAGAGTTTCTACACTCCATAGATTAAGGTGTGGAGCTCTGCTGTTCCTCAAAGATTAATGCAAAGTACTACTGTTTTCTATTCAATTCATCTTGTTTCGCTTCTAAGATATTCATTCGTACTTCAATCTGAATGTGATGAACGTGACAATCATCATCATTCCCTATGAACGCGTGCCTGACAACCACTTCCGTTCTACCTTTGACTGAATGAGTATCTCTTAGATCTCTTAATCGGAATCTTTGTGGCGTAAGCTAGAATGATGGCGGCATTCAAGAGAATCCGGAAGGTATTCCAAGTAGGATTCAATGATTGAATGACTGTGACGAGCTCCAAACTCGCGATTGCAGGGCGTTAGTGACAGACGCAAAAGGATAGTAAATCCTATTCCAGCATGATCGAGAACCGACAGATGAATAGTCGTGCCGTGACAGGGTGCGTTGACCATTTTCACTGAGAGGATAAGATGAAGCCATTGACAAGGGTGATGCCTCCAGACGATTAGCCGTGCCGTGACAGGGCATTGGATCATTTTTCCGAGAGATGACCGAAAGTAGCCATTGACAGTGGTGATGTATCACATAAAGCCAGCCATGGAAAGGAGTAAGACTGATTGGATGAAGATGGCAGGAAAGCAGAGGTTCAGAGGAACGAAAGCATCTCAATTCGCTTATCTGAAATTCTCACCAATGAATTACATAAGTATTTCTATCCCTATTTTATTATATTATTTTCGAAAACTTCATAACCATTTGATATCCGCCTGACTGAGATTTACAAGGTGACCATAGCTTGCTTCATACCGACAATCTCCGTGGGATTCGACCCTTACTCACGTAAGGTATTACTTGGACGACCCAGTGCACTTGCTGGTTAGTTATGCGAAGTTGTGAAGATATGTTTAGACCATGGTTCTGTGCATCCGTTTTTGGTGCCATTGCCAGGGAATCAATTTCGAACAACAATTCACAACCTGAGTAGCAATTTCGCATACCAAGTTTTTGGCGCCATTGCCGGGGATTGTTCGAGTATGGACAACTGACGGTTCATCGTGTTGCTCAGATTAGGTAATTTTCTTTTTGTTTTGTTTTCAAAAATTTTTCAAAAATCTTTCAAAAATTTTTCTTTTGTTTTCGAAAAAAAAATGTTTTCAAAAATAAATTATTCTATGGCTTCAGAATTTTTAAGAATGAATTCTAGTGTTTCATGAAGCATGTTGAAGCCTGGCTGGCTGTAAAGCCATGTCTCAATTCTTATACTCAAGAGAAGAGCTTCTTTATCTTTCTTAGCCAATTGGCTGTTGAATGTAAGGAATGTCAGGCGTGTCATGTTTGAGTTACATACTAAAGCTTGGCTGGCTATTGAGCCAAGCCTGACCCTTTGATTGGAGCTTTAGAGCATAAGATTCCTGGAATTCATATTCAAAATTTTGAATCCTTATTTTTCTTTTTCTAAATAATTTTCAAAAAATATAAAATAAAAATCCAAAAAAAAATTAGAAAATCATAAAAATCAAAAAAAATATTTTTCTGTTTCTTGTTTGAGTCATGTGTCATGTTATAAGTTTGGTGTCAATTGCATATGCATCTTGCATTTTTTTCGAAAATTCATGCATTCATAGGTTCTTCATGATCTTCAAGTTGTTCTTGGTAAGTCTTCTTGTTTGATCTTGATGATTTTTTGTTTTGTGTTGTTTAATGTTTTTCATATGCATTCTTGAATTCTTAGTGTCTAAGCATTAAAGAATTCTAAGTTTGGTGTCTTGCATGTTTTCCTTGCATTAAAAATTTTTCAAAATTGTGTCTATGATGTTCATCTTGACATTCATAGTGTTCTTGGTGTTCATCTTGACATTCATAGCATTCTTGCATGCATCACATGTTTTGATCTAAAAATTTCATGCATTGCATCTTTTTAGTGTTTTTCTCTCTCATCATAAAAATTTAAAAATCAAAAAAATATCTTTCCCTCTTTCTCTCTCATAAATTTGAAAATTAGATTTGACTTTTTCAAAAGTTTTTAAAATCAAGTTGTTTTTATGAGTCAAATCAAATTTTCATTTTAAAAATCTTATCTTTTTCAAAAATCAAATCTTTTTCAAATTTCTTAGTTATTTTCGAAAATTCCAAAAATATTTTTCAAAAATCTTTTTCTTATTTTTATCAAATAATTTTCGAAAATAACATAATCAATTAATGTTTTGATTCAAAAATTTCAAGTTTGTTACTTGCTTGTTAAGAAAGATTCAAACTTTAAGTTATAGAATCATATCTTGTGATTTCTTGTGAATCAAGTCATTAATTGTGATTTTAAAAATCAAATCTTTTTCAAAAACTAACTTCTATCATATCTTTTCAAAAATATCTTCTTATCTTATCTTTTTCAAAAATTTGATTTCAAAATATCTTTTCTAACTTCCTAACCTCTCATCTTTTCAAAATTTGTTTCAACTAACTAACTAACTTTTTGTTTGTTTCTTAACTTTTTCAAAACCACCTAACTAACTATCTCTCTCTCTAATTTTCGAAAATGTATCCCCTCTTTTTCAAAAATTTCTTTTTAATTAACTAATTATTCTTATTTTTATTTTAAAAAAAAATTTGAAAAATACTAACATTTTTCAAAAACCATTTTCAAAAATCACTAACTCTTTTTCAAAAATATTTTTCGAAAATTCTCCCTCTCCCATCTTATTCTATTTATTTATTCATCTACTAACATCTAATCTCACATCTCAACCCTCCTCACAGTTGTGTTTCTTCCATTATATTACATTCTTTGTCTCCCCCTCTTCTTCTACTCACACAGGGATCCCTATACTGTGGTATAAAGGATCTCTATTATTATTATTATTTTTCTGTGCCTTCTTCTTTGTCATATGAACAGGAGCAAGGATAAGAACATTCTTGTGGAAGCAGATCCAGAACCTGAAAGGACTCTGAAAAGGAAACTAAGAGAAGCTAAATTACAACAATCCAGAAATAACCTTTCAGAAATTTTCGAACAGGAAGAGGAGATGGCAGCCGAAAATAATAATAATGTAAGGAAGATGCTTGGTGACTTTACTGCACCTAATTCCAATTTACATGGAAGAAGCATCTCCATTCCTGCCATTGGAGCAAAACAACTTTGAGCTGAAACCTCAATTAGTTTCTCTGATGCAGCAGAACTGCAAGTTTCATGGACTTCCATCTGAAGATCCTTTTCAGTTCTTAACTGAATTCTTGCAGATATGTGATACTGTTAAGACTAATGGAGTAGATCCTGAAGTCTACAGGCTCATGCTTTTCCCTTTTGCTGTAAGAGACAGAGCTAGATTATGGTTGGATTCTCAACCCAAAGACAGCCTGAACTCTTGGGATAAGCTGGTCACGGCTTTCTTAGCCAAGTACTTTCCTCCTCAAAAGCTGAGCAAGCTTAGAGCTGATGTTCAAACCTTCAGACAGAAAGAAGGTGAATCCCTCTATGAAGCTTGGGAAAGATACAAACAGTTGACCAAAAAGTGTCCTTCTGACATGCTTTCAGAATGGACCATCCTGGATATATTCTATGATGGTTTATCTGAGCTATCAAAAATGTCACTGGACACTTCTGCAGGTGGATCCATTCACCTAAAGAAAACGCCTGCAGAAGCTCAAGAACTCATTGACATGGTTGCAAATAACCAGTTCATGTACACTTCTGAAAGGAATCCTGTGAACAATGGGACGCCTATGAAGAAGGGAGTTCTTGAAATTGATACTCTGAATGCCATATTGCCTCAGAATAAAATATTGACTCAGCAAGTCAATATGATTTCTCAGAGTCTGAATGGAATGCAAGCTGCATCCAACAGTACTCAAGAGGCTTCTTATGAAGAAGAAGCTTATGATCCTGAGAACCCTGCAATAGCAGAGGTGAATTACTTAGGTGAACCTTATGGAAACACCTATAACTCATCATGGAGAAATCATCCAAATTTCTCATGGAAGGATCAAAAGCCTCAACAAGGCTTTAATAATGGTGGAAGAAACAGGTTTAACAATAATAAACCTTTTCCATCATCCACTCAGCAACAAACACAGAACTCTGAACAAAATACTTCTAATCTGGCAAACTTAGTCTCTGATCTGTCCAAGGCCACTGTGAGCTTCATGAATGAAACAAGGTCTTCCATTAGAAATTTGGAAGCACAAGTGGGCCAGCTGAGTAAAAGGATCACTGAAATCCCTTCCAGTACTCTCCCAAGCAATACAGAAGAGAATCCAAAAGGAGAGTGCAAGGCCATTGACATAAGCAAAATGGCCGAACCCAATGAGGGAGAGGAGGACGTGAATCCCAAGGAGGAAGACCTCCTGGGACGTCCAGTGACCAATAAGGAGTTTCCCTCTGAGGAACCAAAGGAATCTGAGACTCATCTAGAGACCATAGAGATTCCATTGAACCTCCTTATGCCCTTCATGAGCTCTGATGAGTATTCCTCTTCTGAAGAGAATGAGGATGTTACTGAAGAGCAAACTGCCAAGTTTCTTGGTGCAATCATGAAGCTAAATGCCAAATTATTTGGCATTGATACTTGGGAAGTTGAACCTCCCTTGTTCATCAATGAACTAAGTGATCTGGATCAACTGACATTGCCTCAGAAGAGACAGGATCCTGGGAAGTTCATAATACCTTGTACCATAGGCACCATGATCTTTAAGGCTCTGTGTGACCTTGGTTCAGGAATAAACCTCATGCCCTTCTCTGTAATAGAGAAACTGGGAATCTATGGGATGCAAGCTGCTAAAATCTCATTAGAGATAGCAGACAATTCAAGAAAATAGGCATATGGACAAGTAGAGGACGTGTTAATAAAGGTTGAAGGCCTTTACATCCCTGCTGATTTCATAGTCCTGGATACTGGAAAGGAAGAGGATGAATCCATCATCCTAGAAAGACCTTTCCTGGCCACAGCAAGAGCTGTGATTGATGTTGACAGAGGTGAACTAGTCCTTCAATGGAATGAGGACTCCCTTGTGTTTAAAACTCAAGGATCTCCCTCTGCAACCATGGAGAGGAAGCATGAAAAGCTTCTCTCAAAACAGAGTTAATCCAAGCCCCCACAGTCAAACTCTAAGTTTGGTGTTGGGAGGCCACAACCAAACTCTAAGTTTGGTGTTAAACTCCCATATCCAAACTCTAAGTTTGGTGTTGGAGAGTTTCAACAATGCTCTGAACATCTGTGAGGCTCCATGAGAGCCCACTGTCAAGCTATTGACATTAAAGAAGCGCTTGTTGGGAGGCAACCCAATTTTTATTTATCTAACTATATTTTTCTTTATAGGTTCATGATCATGTGGAGTCACAAAATAAATATAAAAATTGAAAACGGAATCAAAAACAGCAGAAGAAAAATCACACCCTGGAGGAGCATCTGTCTGGCGTTGAACGCCAGAACAGAGCATGGTTCTGGCGCTGAACGCCCAAAATGGGCAACATTCTGGCGCTGAACGCCCAGAACAAGCATGGTTCTGGCGTTCAACGCCAGAAATGGCAACAAATGGGCGTTGAATGCCCAAAATGGCCACCAACCTGGCGCTGAACGCCCAGAGTTGTGTGCAAGGGCATTTTGCATGCCTAAATTGGTGCAGGGATGTAAATGCCTTGACACCTCAAGATCTGTGGACCCCACAGGATCATCTCAGGATCTATGGACCCCACAGGATCATCTCAGGATCTGTGAACCCCACAGGATCCCCACCTACCTCACCCTCTCTCTCCATTCATGATCATCCCTTCTGTTTTCCATCTACCACTCACATCTATACACCCACTACCTTCTCTCCCACCCAATCCCACCCATATGGCCGAATACACACCTCCATCCATCTCCTCCATATCTTCTTCTTCTTCTTCTATTCTTTCTTCTTTTGCTCGAGGGCGAGCAACATTCTAAGTTTGGTGTGGTAAAAGCATAGCTTTTTTGTTTTTTCCATAACCATTGATGGCACCTAAGGCCAGAGAAACCTCTAGAAAGAGGAAAGGGAAGACAAAAGCTTCCATCAAGGGTCTATAGCTCAGTGGTAGAACATTTGACTGCAAATCAAGAGATCCATGAGATACCTCAGGGGATACATTTTCTTCCACACAATTATTGGAAGCAACTAAGGGTGGAACATCAAGAGCACTCCATCATCCTTCGTGAAATCAGAGAAGATCTAAAAGCAACGAAGGAGGAGCAACAAAGACAAGGAAGAGACATAGAAGAGCTCAAAGACATCATTGGTTCCTCAAGAAGGAAACGCCACCATCACTAAGGTGGATTCATTCCTTGTTCTTATTTCTTCTGTTTTTCATTTTCTATGTTATGTGCTTATCTATGTTTGTGTCTTCATTACATGATCATTAGTAGTAGTAACTTTGTCTTAAAGTTATGAATGTCCTATGAATCCATCACCTCTCTTAAAATAAAAACTGTTTTAATTCAAAAGAACGAGAAGTACATGAGTTTCGAATTTATTCTTGAACTTAGTTTAATTATATTGATGTGGTGACAATGCTTCTTGTTTTCTGAATGAATGCTTGAACAGTGCATATGTCTTTTGAAGTTGTTGTTTAAGAATGTTAAATATATTGGCTCTTGAAAGAATGATGACTAGGAGACATGTTATTTGATAATCTGAAAAATCATAAAAATGATTCTTGAAGCAAGAAAAAGCAGCAAAGAACAAAGCTTGCAGAAAAAAAATAGGCGAAAAAAATAAAAAAAATAGAAAGAAAAAGCAAGCAGAAAAAGCCAAAAGCGCTTAAAACCAAAAGGCAAGGGCAAATAAAAAGGATCCCAAGGCCTTGAGCATCAGTGGATAGGAGGGCCTAAAGGAATAAAATCCTGGTCTAAGCGGCTAAACCAAGCTGTCCCTAACCATGTGCTTGTGGCGTGTAGGTGTCAAGTGAAAACTTGAGACTGAGCAGTTAAAGTCAAGGTCCAAAGCAAAAGAAGAGTGTGCTTAAGAACCCTGGACACCTCTAATTGGGGACTATAGCAAAGCTAAGTCACAATCTGAAAAGGTTCACCCAATTATGTGTCTGTGGCATTTATGTATCCGGTGGTAATACTGGAAAACAAAGTGCTTAGGGCCACGGCCAAGACTCATAAAGAAGCTGTGTTCAAGAATCATCATACTGAACTAGGAGAATCAATAACACTATCTGAACTCTGAGTTCCTATAGATGCCAATCATTCTAAACTTCAATGGATAAAGCGAGATGCCAAAACTATTCAAGAGGCAAAAAGCTATAAGTCCCGCTCATATGATTGAAGCTATGTTTCATTGATAGTTTGGAGTTTATAGTATATTCTCTTCTTTTTATCCTATTTGATTTTCAGTTGCTTGGGGACAAGCAACAATTTAAGTTTGGTGTTGTGATGAGCAGATAATTTATACGCTTTTTGGCATTGTTTTTAGTATGTTTTTAGTAGGATCTAGTTACTTTTAGGGATGTTTTCATTAGTTTTTATGTTAAATTCACATTTCTGGACTTTACTATGAGTTTGTGTGTTTTTCTGTGATTTCAGGTATTTTCTGGCTGAAATTGAGGGACTTGAGCAGAAATCAGATTCAGAGGTTGAAGAAGGACTGCTGATGCTGTTGGATTCTGACCTCCCTGCACTCAAATTGGATTTTCTGGAGCTACAGAACTCGAAATGGCGCGCTTTTAATTGCGTTGGAAAGTAGACATCCAGGGCTTTCCATCAATATATAATAGTCCATACTTTGGCCAAGAATAGATGACGTAAACTGGCGTTCAACGCCAGCTTTCTGCCCAAATTTGGCGTCCAGCGCCAGAAAAGGAGCCAAAACCAAAGTTGAACGCCCAAACTGGCACAAAAGGACCTCTACACGTGCAACACTCAAAGATCAGCCCAAGTACACACCAAGTGGGCCCGGGAAGTGGATTTATGCATCAATTACTTACTCCTGTAAACCCTAGTGACTAGTTTATTATAAATAGGACCTTTTACTATTGTATTAGACATCTTTGGACGCCTGGTTCTTAGATCAGAGGGGCTGGCCATTCGGCCATGCCTGGACTCTCACTTATGTATTTTTCACGGTAGAGTTTCTACACTCCATAGATTAAGGTGTGGAGCTCTGCTGTTCCTCAAAGATTAATGCAAAGTACTACTGTTTTCTATTCAATTCATCTTGTTTCGCTTCTAAGATATTCATTCGTACTTCAATCTGAATGTGATGAACGTGACAATCATCATCATTCTCTATGAACACGTGCCTGACAACCACTTCCGTTCTACCTTTGACTGAATGAGTATCTCTTAGATCTCTTAATCGGAATCTTCGTGGCGTAAGCTAGAATGATGGCGGCATTCAAGAGAATTCGGAAGGTCTAAACCTTGTCTGTGGTATTCCGAGTAGGATTCAATGATTGAATGACTGTGACGAGCTCCAAACTTGCGATTGCAGGGCGTTAGTGACAGACGCAAAAGGATAGTAAATCCTATTCCAGCATGATCGAGAACCGACAGATGAATAGCCGTGCCGTGACAGGGTGCGTTGACCATTTTCACTGAGAGGATAAGATGAAGCCATTGACAAGGGTGATGCCTCCAGACAATTATCCATGCCGTGACAGGGCATTGGATCATTTTCCCGAGAGATGACCGAAAGTAGCCATTGACAGTGGTGATGTATCACATAAAGCCAGCCATGGAAAGGAGTAAGACTGATTGGATGAAGATGGCAGGAAAGCAGAGGTTCAGAGGAACGAAAGCATCTCCATTCGCTTATCTGAAATTCTCACCAATGAATTACATAAGTATTTCTATCCCTATTTTATTATATTATTTTCGAAAACTTCATAACCATTTGATATCCGCCTGACTGAGATTTACAAGGTGACCATAGCTTGCTTCATACCGACAATCTCCGTGGGATTCGACCCTTACTCACGTAAGGTATTACTTGGACGACCTAGTGCACTTGCTGGTTAGTTATGCGAAGTTGTGAAGATATGTTTAGACCATGGTTCTATGCATCCGCTTTTGGTGCCATTGCCAGGGAATCAATTTCGAACAACAATTCACAACCTGAGTAGCAATTTTGCATACCACTGATTCAGCAGATGACTGAGACCTCTTCCTTGTTTTGGAGGTGGCCTTGGTTTTTGTTTTGCATCTGTCAGACATCCTGAGAAACAGAAATTATAGGATACAGAATATTAAGCAAAGCAGAGGAGTCGAAAGCAAGGATATGAATAACAGACAGAAAACAGGCAACAGAAGGATATTGAGACATATTCATGAAGTGAGTCAAAGAAATGAATTCTTGGAATGCAAGAAAAATAGAATTCAGACATCAATCAGAACACAAACCAAGGATTCATGCAATGATAGTGAAGATGATTGTTTGTTAAGCAACAACAATTATCATGCCTCAAAAGGAAACTAAAAGAGTTAATTTGAAAACTAAAAGAAAAGTCAAAAGGTCAATCAAGTCAAAAGTCAGAAAAATGGGTTAAAGATTAGTGGCATGACAATTGACTTAACCAAGAGAAGTTCAAAGAGTATAGGAAACAAGCACACCCACATTCATGAGGATGATGCAAGTCATTGATGATGAAATCTGAAATGCACAAAAGCATAGAAGAGGAATGCAAGTCATCATCAATGTGGTTGGTCACTAACTTTGCAACGATTGGTGTTGAAAGAATTGGGATAAGCACTTGGTGTAACCGAAGGAAGGTTGAAAATAATTCCCAATATTGCAAATGTAAGAACCTCAATCATAAGGAAACATGTTTAAATCAAACGGTAAAATGTTGGAAGTAGATCCATTGGTTAAAGAAGATGGAAATTGAACTTGAACCAAGAAGTCATAAAGCTTTTGACTTAAACCTGAAATGTTGAAAACACAAAGAAGGTTCGTATTGACTTAGTTAATCAAGGTTCTATTTGACACAGAAATCCGTTAAATAATTCCTTAATTCTAACAATCACAATGCACATGAAAGGGAACCAACATAAATGTGGAAATGCTAGCCAATCAACCTATGAATTGAATTTGGTATAAGCCAAATGAGACTTAAATAAAAAAAGTACCAAGTTCAATTCATAAGTTATAAATTTAACAACAGGACCATTTTCAAAAATTTTGGCAGCATTCCGGCAGTAAATTGGACGTTCCCGGAAAACAAACAGTAGTAAAATAACTCATATAAATCTAATGTATGAAAACAGCATAAAAAACAAGAAAATCATATGAATCAGGCATCAATATACAAAATTAGCATAGCAGCAGTCAAACAGCTTATATGAATCCAAAACAACTCAACCATAAGCATAATATGAGGATTCATAGAAGCTAAAGCAAATAACCAAAATGAGCAGCAATTTCCATCCATATGAACTTAAGTTAGAATTGAACAAGAGTTAAAACACAATAAATTCCTATGGATTGGTGATGAGCGGATAATTTATACCCTTTTTGGCATTGTTTTTACATAGTTTTTAGTATATTTTAGGTACTTTTTGTTATATTTTTATTAGTTTTTATGCAAAAATCACATTTTTGGACTTAACTATGAGTTTGTGTGTTTTTCTGTAATTTCAGATATTTTCTGGCTGAAATTGAGGGACCTAAGCAAAAATCTGATTTAGAGGCTGAGAAAGGACTGCAGATGCTGTTGGATTCTGACCCTCCTGCACTCGAAGTGGATTTTCTGGAGCTACAAAAGCCCAATTGGCACGCTCTCAATTACGTTGGAAAGTAGACATCTTGGGCTTTCCAGCAATGTATATTAGTCCATGCTTTTTCCGAGATTTGATGGCCCAAACTGGCGTCTAAACGCCCACCAAAGACCCTTTTTTGGAGTAAAACACCAGAACTGGCACCAAAACTGGAGTTAAATGCCCAAACTGGCATCCAAGCTGGCGTTTAACTCTAGGAATGGCCTATGCATGTGTAAAGCTCAATGCTCAGCCCAAGCACACACCAAGTGGGCTCCGGAATTGGATTTCTACACTATCTGCACTTAGTTATTCATATTCTATAATCCTTAGTAACTAGTTTAGTATAAATAGCACTTTTTACTATTGTATTAGGGGATTATGATATTCTCATCCTTGGACTTGGAGGCTGGCCATTCGGCCATGCCTAGACCTCTTTCTCTTATGTATTTTTTACGGTGGAGTTTCTACACCTCATAGATTAATGTGTGGAGCTCTGCTGTTCTTCATGAATTAATGTAAGTATTATTATTTCTCTTTCAATTCACACCTACTTCTTCTCCAAGATATACTCTCGTACTTAATTCAGTTAAGTCAGAATGAAGGGGTGACCCGTGACAATCACCCACTATCTTCGTTACTCGCTTAGCCAAGATCCGCGTGCCTGACAACCACAAGCGGTCAACATGATGTTCAACGTAGTCATTGGATGACAGCCGGAGTATATTCTCTTGGGTCTCTGATCCAAAATTCACATCGTCTCTCCTGACAACAGAGCATCCGAATCTGAGATTAGAACCTTCGTGGTATAGGCTAGAACCATTGGCAGCATTCCTGAGATCCGGAAAGTCTAAACCTTGTCTGTGGTATTCCGAGTAGGATCTGGGAAGGGATGATTGTGACGAGCTTCAAACTTGCGAATGTTGGGCACAGTGACAGTGTGCAAAAGGATAAGGGTCCTATTCCGACGCTAGTGAGAACCGACAGTTGATTAGCCGTACGGTAGCTGTACATGGTATTTTTCATCCGAGACGAGAAATCTGACAGTTGATTAGCCGTGCAGAGATCGTACCTGGTATTTTTCATCTGAGAGGATCATACAGCTTGCCATGGAAGGGAGCACGCATGGTTGGAAGAAGGCAATAGGAAAGCAGAGGTTCAGAAGCAATAAAGCATCTCCAAATGCTTATCTGAAATTCCCACCAATGAATTACATAAGTATCTTATTTTATTTTTTGTTTTATTTATCTTTTAATTATCAAAACCTCATAACCATTTGAATCTGCCTGACTAAGATTTACAAGATGACCATAGCTTGCTTCAAGCCGACAATCTCCGTGGGATCGACCCTTTTTTTCACGTAAGGTTTATTACTTGGACGACCCAGTGCACTTGTTGGTTAGTTGTGCGGAGTTGTGAAAAGTGTGAATCACAATTTCGCATACCAAGTTTTTATCGCCGTTGCCGGGGATTGTTCGAGTTTGGACAACTGACGGTTCATCTTGTTGCTTAGATTAGGTAATTTTATTTTATGTTTAAGCTTTTTATTTTTAATTTCGAAAAAAATAAAAAAAAATTAAAGTTTTCAAAAAAAATGTTCTTCAGAGTTTTTAAGAATGAATTCTAGAGTTTCATGAGATGTGTTGAAGCCTGGCTGGCTGTTAAGCCATGTCTAATCTTTTGGACCGAGGTTTCCACTTTCCATTATAGAAAGGGCATGTCTGTATTTGTTATGCTAAAGCTTGGCTGGCCATTTGGCCATGTCTAATTCTTTTGGACCGAAGCTTTAGACTAACATTACATGAATCCTGGAATTCTTATTAAAAATTTTGAATTTCTTTATATTTTTTCCAAAATAATGTCGAAAAAAATACAAAAAAATTTAATAAAATCATAAAACCAAAAAAAAATTGTGTTTCTTGTTTGAGTCTTGTGTCAAATTTTAAGTTTGGTGTCAATTGCATTTTTTTTAACTTTTCTTAAATTTTCGAAAATATATGCATTGTGTTCTTCTTTGATCTTCAAGTTGTTCTTGATGATTTTCTTTGTTTAATCTTGTGATTTTCTTGTTTTGTGCTTTTTGTTGTTTTTCATATGCATTTTCGAATTCATAGTGTCTAAACATTAAAAATTTTTAAATTTGGTGTCTTGCATGTGTTTCTTTTCTTAAAAATTTTCAAAAATATGTTCTTGATGTTCATCATGATTTTCAAAGTGTTCTTGGTGTTCATCTTGACATTCAAAGTGTTCTTGCATGTATTATTTATTTTGATCTTAAATTCTTATGTCTTGTGTCTCTTTGTTGTTTTTCTCTTTCTTTATTAATTCAAAAAAAAATCAAAAATAATATCTTTCCCTTATTTCACTCATAAATTTCGAAATTTTGGATTGACTTAGTCAAAATTTTAAAGTTTGGTTGTTTCTTGTTAGTCAAGTCAAAATTTCAATTTAAAAATTCTATCTTTTCAAATCTTTTTCAAAATCAAATCTTTTTTATTTTCTTTTCATGTTTTTCGAAAATTCTTCAAAATAAATTCTTCAAAATTTTTTTCTTATTTTTTATTTCATAATTTTTGAAATTATTGATACATTTAATGTTTTGATTCAAAAATTTCAAGTTTGTTACTTTCCTGTTAAGAAAAGTTCAATCTTTAAATTCTAGAATCATATCTTTTAGTTTCTTGTTAGTCAAGTCATCAACTTTAATTTTAAAAATCAAATCTTTTTAACTTCTTTTTCATATCTTTTTCAAAATAAATTTCAATCATATCTTTTTCAAAATTTAATTTCAAAATCTTTTTCTAACTTCTTATCTTTTTAAAATTTATTTTCAAATCTTTTTCAATTAACCACTTGACTTGTTTGTCTTAATTTTAAAAAGTTTACTATTTCTTATCTTTTTCAAAACCACCTAACTACTTTTTTCTCTCATTAATTTCGAAAACTAACTAACATATTTTTCAAAAATCTTTTTAATTAATTAATTTATTTAGTTTTCAATTTACTTTTATTTCCTTTCTTAAAATTTGAATTCTAACTTAATTAATTAAATAAAAATAAAAATATTTTTCTTCTCCCTAAAATTCGAATACTCTCTCTCTCATCTCTTTCTATTTATTTTATTTATTTACTAACACTTCTCTTCTACTAATAATTCGGACCCTCTCTTCCTCTCTGTGTTCGAATTTCTTCTTCTTCCTTCTTCATTCTATTCTTCCATTCTTATATTCACATAAAGGAATCTCTATACTGTGACATAGAGGATTCCTCTTCTTTTCTGTTCTCTTTTTTTTCATATGAGCAGGAACAAGGATAAGAACATTCTTGTTGAAGCTGATCCTGAACCTGAAAGGACTTTGAAGAGGAAAGCACAACACTCTGGAGAGGACCTTACAGAAATTTTTGAAAAAAAAGAAAACATGGCAGCCGAAAATAACAACAATGGTGCAGATGCAAGGAAGATGCTTGGTGACTTTACTACACCAACTTCTGACTTTTATGGAAGAAGCATCTCAATTTCTGCAATTGGAGCAAACAACTTTGAGCTGAAGCCTCAATTAGTTTCTCTAATGCAGCAGAATTGCAAGTTTTATGGACTTCCATTAGAAGATCCTCATAAGTTCTTAGCTGAATTCTTGCAAATCTGTGACATTGTTAAGACCAATGGGGTTAATCCCAAGGTCTACAGACTTATGCTTTTCCCCTTTGCTGTAAGAGACAGAGCTAGGATATGGTTGAACTCACAACCTAAAGAAAGCCTGAACTCTTGGAAAAAGTTGGTCAGTGCTTTCTTGGCCAAATTCTTTCCACCTCAAAAGTTGAGCAAGCTTAGAGTGGAAGTCCAAACCTTCAGACAGAAGGAAGGTGAATCCCTCTATGAAGCTTGGGAAAGATACAAGCAATTGATCAGAAGGTGTCCTTCTGACATGCTTTCAAAATGGAGCATTTTATGTATATTCTATGATGGTCTGTCTGAATTGTCCAAGATGTCATTGGACCACTCTGCTGGTGGATCTCTTCATCTGAAGAAAACGCCTACAGAAGCCCAGGAATTATTGAATTGGTTGCAAATAACCAGTTCATGTATACTTCTGAAAGAAATCTTGTGAATAATGGGATGACTCAGAAGAAGGGAATTCTTGAGATTGATACTCTAAATGCAATATTGGCTCAGAACAAAATATTGACTCAGCAAGTCAATATGACTTCTCAGAATCTGACTGGAATGCAAGCTGCATCCGGTAGTACTAAAGAAGCCTCCTCTGAAGGAGAAGCTTATGACCCTGAGAATCCTACAATGGAAGAAGTAAATTACATGGGAGAATCCTATGGAAACACTTACAATCCTTCATGGAGGAATCATCCTAATTTCTTATGGAAGGATCAGCAGAAGCCTAATCAAGGCTTCAATAATAATAATGGTAGGAGAAACAAGTTTGGCAATAGCAAGCCTTTTCCATCATCTTCTGAGCAACAGACAGAGAACTTTAAGCAGAGCCTCTCTGACTTAGCAACCATAATTTCTGATCTATCTAAGACCACTCTCAGTTTCATAACTGAAACAAGTTCTTCCATCAGAAATTTCGAGGCGCAAGTGGGTCAGCTGAGTAAAAGAGTTATTGAAATCCCTCATAGTACTCTCCCAAGCAATATAGAAGAAAATCCAAAGAGAGAGTGCAAGGCCATCAATATACCCAACATGGCCAAAACTGTAGAGGAGGAAGAGGTAGTGATTTCTAGTGGGGAAGACCTCAATGGACGTCCACTAACCACTAAAGAGTCCCCTATTGAGGAACCAAAGGAATCTAAGGCTCACATAGAGACCATAGAGATTCCACTAAACTTACTGTTGCCATTCATGAGCTCTGATGAGTATTCTTCCTCTGAAGAGGATGAAGATATTATTGAAGAGCAAGTTGCTCAATATATAGGAGCAATCATGAAGCTGAATGCCAAGTTATTTGGTAATGAGACTTGGGAGGATGAACCTCTACTGCTCATCAATGAACTGAATGCCTTGGTTCAACTGAAATTACCTCAGAAGAAACCGGATCCCGGAAAGTTCTTAATACCCTGTATGATAGGCACCATAACCTTTAAAAAGGCTTTGTGTGACCTGGGGTCAGGAATAAACCTCATGCCACTCTCTGTAATGGAAAAACTAGGAATCTTTAAGGTACAAGCTGCAAGAATCTCACTAGAAATGGCAGACAAATCAATGAAATAGGCTTATGGACTTGTAGAGGATGTCCTAGTGAAGGTTGAAGGCCTATACATCCCTGCTGACTTCATAATCCTAGACACTGGGAAGGATGAGGATGAATCCATTATCCTTGGAAGACCCTTCCTAGCCATAGCAAAAGCTATGATTGATGTGGACAGATGAGAGTTAGTCCTTCAATTGAATTAGGACTACCTTGTGTTTAAGGCTCAATGATCTTCTTCTGTAACCATGGAGAGGAAGCATGAAAAGCTTCACTCAATACAGAGTCAAACAGAGCCCCCATACTCAACTTCTAAGTTTGGTGTTGGGAGGCCACCATTAAACTCTGAGTCTTTGTGAAGCTCTCTAAGAGCTCACTGTCAAGCTATTAACATTAAAGAAGTGCTTATTGGGAGGCAACCCAATGTTATTTAATTATATTTATATATTTGTTTTCCATTGTTATTTTATGTTTTCTTTAGGTTGATGATCATGTGAAGTCACAAAAACAGCTGCAGAATTAAAGCAAAATAAAAAACAGCATCAAAAATAGCACACCCTGGAGGACAGGCTTACTGGCATTTAAATGCCAGTAAGGATAGCAGAATGGGCGTTTAACGCCCAGTCTGGCAGCATTCTGGGTGTTAAACGCCAGAAATGGCAGGCAGACTGGCGTTTAACGCCAGAAAAGGGTGTCTGGTGTCTGGCTGGTGTTAAATGCTAGAATTGGAAGACAGACTAGTGTTTAACACTAGAAAAGGGTGTCTAATGGGCGTTAAACGCCAGAAATGGGCATCAGCCTGGCGTTTAACACCAGAAAAGGTAGCAGAGTTGGTGTTAAATTCCAGAAATGGCACACAGAGGGCGTTTAAACGCCAGAATGGTGCAGGGAGCAGAATTCCTTGACACCTCAAGATCTGTGGACACCACAGGATCCCCACCTACCCCACCTCTTCTTTTCTCCTCTTCACACCTTTCCATAACACTCTTCCCCAAATACCCTTGACCAATCTCATCAATACCTCTTCCCCAAACACCATTCACCTATCAAATCCTACCCTCTTCCCCATAATCTCTTCACCACTCACTTCCATCCATCATAAAACCCCACCTACCTCACCATTCAAATTCAAACCATTTTCCTCCCAACCCCACCCCTTCATAACCGAATTCCCTCTCTCTCTTACCCTATAAATACCCATCCTTACCACCTTCCATTTCACACATCATAAACACTAAAACCCACCTTGGCCAAAACCAACCTTCCCCTCCATCTCCTCCATTTCTTCTTCTTCTTCTACTCCTTTCTTTCTTCTTTTGCTCGAGGATGAGCAAACTTTTTAAGTTTGGTGTGGGAAAAAGCTCTGCTTTTTATTTTTCCATAACCATTAATGGCACCTAAGGCCGGAGAAACCTCTAGAAAGAGGAAAAAGAAGGCAGTTGCTTCCAACTCCGAGTCATGGAAGATGGAGAGATTCATCTCAAAAGCCCATCACTAAAAAGAGGATGGAGCAAACAAGAGAGCCCACTCATGGACCTCAACAAGAGCATGAGGAAGTCCCTCATCAAGAAATCCCTGAGATACCTCAAGGGATGCATTTTTCTCCACACAACTATTGGGTGCAACTCAACACTTCTTTGGGAGAATTGAGTTCCAACATGGGGCAACTAAGGATGGAGTACCAAGAGCACTCCATTATCCTCCATGAAATCAGAGAGGACCAAAGAGCTAGGAAGGAGGAGCAACAAAGGCAAGGAAGAGACATTGAGGAGATAAAGCACTCCATAAGATCTTCAAGAGGAAGAACTAGCCGCCATCACTAAGGTGGACCCGTTCTTTAATTTCCTTGTTCTTGTTTTTCTGTTTTTTTGAATTCCATGCTTTATGTTTTGTCTATGTTTGTGTCTTTATTACATGATCATTAGTGTTTAGTGTCTATGTCTTAAAGCTATGAATGTCCTATGAATCCTTCACCTTTCTTAAATGAAAAATGTTTTTAATTGCAAAAGAACAAGAAGTACATGGATTTTGAAATTTATCTTGAAATTAGCTTAATTATTTTGATGTGGTGGCAATACTTTCTATTTTCTGAATGAATGCTTGAATAGTGCATATTTTTTATAGTAAAGTTTATGAATGTTAAAATTGTTGGCTCTTGAAAGAGTAATGAAAAAGGAAAAATGTTATTGATAATCTGAAAAATCACAAAATTGATTCTTGAAGCAAGAAAAAGCAGTGAAAAACAAAGCTTGCGAAAAAAATAGCAAAAAAAAATAAAGAAAAAAAGAAAGAAAAAGAAAAAGCCAATAACCCTTTAAACCAAAAGGCAAGGGTAAAAATGATCCAAGACTTTGAGCATTAATGGATAGGAGGGCTCAAAGGAATAAAATCCTGGCCTAAGCGGCTAAACCAAGTTGTCTATAACCATGTGCTTGTGGCGTGAAGGTGTCAAGTGAAAAGCTTGAGACTGAGCGGTTAAAGTCATGGTCCAAAGCAAAAAGAGTGTGCTTAAGAGCTCTGCGCATCTCTAACTGGGGACTCTAACAAAGCTGAGTCACAATCTGAAAAGGTTCACCCAGTTATGTGTCTGTGGCATTTATGTATCCGGTGGTAATACTGGAAAACAAAATGCTTAGGGTCACGGCCAAGACTCATAAAGTAGCTGTGTTCAAAAATCAACATACTAAACTAGGAGAATCAATAACACTATCTGAATTCTGAGTTCCTATGGATGCCAATCATTCTAAACTTCAAAGGATAAAGTGAGATGCCAAAACTGTTCAGAAGCAAAAAGCTACTAGCCCCGCTCATCTAATTTAATTGATAATTTTGGAATTTATTGTATTTTCTCTTCTTTTTATCCTATTTTGTTTTTAGCTTCTTGGGGACAAGCAACAATTTAAGTTTGGTGTTGTGATGAGCGGATAATTTACACCCTTTTTGGCATTATTTTTACATAGTTTTTAGTATATTTTAGTTTCTTTTTATTATATTTTTATTAGTTTTTATGCAAAAATCACATTTCTGGACTTTACTATGAGTTTGTGTGTTTTTCTATAATTTCAAGTATTTTCTGGCTGAAATTGAGAGACCTGAGCAAAAATCTTATTCAGAGGCTGAGAAAGGACTGCAGATGCTGTTGGATTCTGACTCTCCTTCACTCGAAGTAGATTTTCTGGATCTACAGAAGCTCAATTGGCGCGTTCTCAATTGCGTTGGAAAGTAGACATCTTGGGCTTTCTAGCAATGTATAATAGTCTATACTTTGTCAGAGATTTGATGGCCCAAACCGGCGTCTAAACGCCCACCAAAGACCCTTTTCTGGAGTAAAACACCAGAACTGGCACCAAAACTGGAGTTAAACGCCCAAACTGGCACCCAAGCTGGCGTTTAACTCTAGGAATGGCCTATGCATGTGTAAAGCTCAATGCTCAGCCCAAGCACATACCAAGTGGGCCCCAGAAGTGGATTTCTGCACTATCTGCACTTAGTTATTCATACTCTATAATCCCTCGTAACTAGTTTAGTATAAACAGCACTTTTTACTATTGTATTAGGGGATTATGATATTATCATCCTTGGACTTGGAGGCTGGCCATTCGGCCATGCCTAGACCTCTTTCTCTTATGTATTTTCTACGGTGGAGTTTCTACACCTCATAGATTAAGGTGTGGAGCTCTGTTGTTCTTTATGAATTAATGCAAGTATTATTGTTTCTCTTTCAATTCACGCCTACTTTTTCTCCAAGATATACTCTCGTACTTAATTCAGTTAAGTCAGAATGAAGGGGTGACCCGTGACAATCACCCACTATCTTCGTTACTCGCTTAACCAAGATCCGTGTGCCTGACAACCACAAGCGGTCTACATGATGTTCAATGTAGTCGTTGGACGACAGCCAGAGTATATTTTCTTGGGTCTCTAATCCGCGATTTGCATTTTCTCTCCTGACAACAGAGCATCCGAATCTGAGATTAGAACCTTCGTGGTATAGGCTAGAACCATTGGCAGCATTCCTGAGATCCGGAAAGTCTAAACCTTGTCTGTGGAATTCCGAGTAGGATCTGGGAAGGAATGATTGTGACGAGCTTCAAACTTACGAATGTTGGGCACAGTGACAGTGTGCAAAAGTATAAGGGTCCTATTCCGACGCTAGTGAGAACCGACAGAAGATTAGCCGTGCGGTAGCTGTACATGGTATTTTTCATCCGAGACGAGAAATCCGACAGTTGATTAGCCGAGCAGAGATTGTACCTGGTATTTTTCATCCGAGAGGATCATACAGCTTGCCATGGAAGGGAGCACGCATGGTTGGAAGAAGGCAATAGGAAAGAAGATTTTCAGAAGCAACAAAGCATCTCCAAACGCTTATCTGAAATTCTCACCAATGAATTACATAAGTATCTTATTTTATTTTATGTTTTATTTATCTTTTAATTATCAAAACCTCATAACCATTTGAATCTGCCTGACTAAGATTTACAAGATGACCATAGCTTGCTTCAAGCCGACAATCTCCGTGGGATCGACCTTTACTCACGTAAGGTTTATTACTTGGACGACCCAGTACACTTGCTAGTTAGTTGTGCGGAGTTGTGAAAAGTGTGAATCACAATTTCGCATACCAATTGGCCTTATGAAATAAAACAGCACCAAACAGCAAGAAGCACCCAAAATTAACTACAACAGCAACATGTAAAAGCACAAAACACCAACATCATCATCAATCAACAGAACATTTTAAAATCAACCAATTCAGACAGCATGAATAGCGAAAATATCAGACCTAAATCCACTAACTAGAATCCTAAAACTACCTAACCACATGCAATTCTAACTAACTAACTAAAATGCAATTAAACTGAGCTAACTATACTATCTAAATAGAATAAAAAGAACAGGGGAAGAACAGGGGAAACCTGGAAGGGTTTCAGTAAGCAGAAATAGACTGGAAGAAAAATGAGGACAGTGCCGACCTAGAGACGGCGGCTACTAGTGCAGAAGCGGTGCTGCCACGGTGGTTCAGTGGCGGCAGAGGAGAACACAGAACTCAGAGAGTAGGAGAGCAACACCAGACTCTGTTCTGGTAAAAAGATGGGAGAACGAAGTGAAATGGAGGACGAAAAGAGTTGGATGTGGTGGGTGGTGGCTCGCCGGCGGCAATGGAAGACCGCGGCGGTCGCTGGTGGTGGCAGGAAGGGAAACGGACAGAGAGAAGGAGAAATGGGGAAAGAAGAAAAAGAAGAAGAGAGGAGGGAAGAGAGGGAGGTGATCGGCAGCGGTCAGGTCACCATCGTGATGGATGGTGGTGGTTGGCAGGAGCTTGATGGTGGTGGCTATGGAGTTCTGTGAGTTGAAGAGGTGAAGAGAAATGGATGCGAAATGGCTAGGGCTCACACGTCTGGGGTATCATTGAATTTAAATACACGCGTACGCGTCACTATCGCGTGTGCGTTGTTGGACAGAATAAGCATCGATGCGTATGCGTCGTTGACGCTAACACGTGAAGGAAGAGAATGCACGGTGACGCGTACGCGTGGGATGAAATCCTGCTACACGCACAATTCCAGTGCCAGTTTCACACAACTCTCTGGAAAATGTATGGGGGTTGCGCTGACGCATCGATGCGTACGCGTCGATCACGCTTGCGCGTGACTGCCCATACTTTTTTTTAGAAACACCAAAACAGAGCTTAAAGTTTTCCCTAACACTATCTACAACTCCAAACTAACCAAAATACAAATTAACAAATTTTTTTAATTTTTGAGGACTTTTCACAAAATTTGAGAAAACTTGCAACTCAAGCAAAAACTCAAATTCAAAGAATCGTCCTTATTCAAAATATAAAACCAACAAACAACCTAGCAACCAAAACAAAACATACAAAAGAGTAAAAGGAAAGGACTATAAGCATTTTAAAGCAACTAGAATTCAAATAATACAACAAATCTTTTCCTCTTTTTTTTTGAAAAGTTTTCAATACAAAACAAATACAACTTACACTCCAAGCAAAACACAATTTAACAACAACTAATCTAATCAAAATATAAATCTAATAAACAACTTATCAATCAAAGCGATGTAAAGAATATAGAAATTAAGGAAAACTACTTACAATGGTAACTCAATTCATTCATTGATTATATCTACAAGAGGATGGAAAGAAGTTACCATGGTGGGGTGTCTCCCACCTAGCACTTTTATTTAAAGTCCTTAAGTTGGACCATTGGGAGGATCCTTGTCAATGTGGCTTGTGCTTGAATTCATCATTGAACTTCCACCAATGCTTGGACTTCCAATAGGCTCCAAAATTCAAAATCACTAGCACCAAGCTTTGATGAAGTTCCACACAAGCTAAGGGCTCCTGAAGTTGATCTTCACATATTCACGGATCCCAAACCCTGTTTCTACACCCATCTTCATGTTGATCAAGACAATTCTATTTGGGTGGCAAGTGATCCGAATTCTCAAGTAAACACCAAAACATCTTCCTAGACCCATTCAATTTATTATTCCTCCACCCTTGGGGCCTACGCCTTGAAGGTTCAATCTTAGCCTATCATCATTTTTCCAACCATTACACAACTTTCTTTGACTCCTCAATCCACAAAGAGCTCTAAGTTGACCATCCATTTCAAGCAACCCATATTCGAGTGGAATGATAAAGCTTAGAGATAAGAGATTTATCCACTTGAATGGTGTAAAGGATGATGGAGACTTAGGAATGGGGACCTCCCCACACTTTGACAATACAAGGTCCGCTCCCTTGTGCTCTTCTTTAAATTTCTCCACCTCTTGACAAGCATCTTCAATTTCACTTCCTTGTTCACCAACCTCTCCTTCACATTCTGCATTGCTTAAGTTATGTGTCGGAGGTTGTGCATTAGCCTCCTCAACATCAAATTCACAACACAATGAGGGCGATTCAACAATCTCCAATAATACATTAGTTGGTGCGGAATTATCTTCAATAACAAGACTTGTCACTTGCTCAACTTCTTCCAATCCTTCATTACTTAACATTTGCCTTGGAGGTTGCACATCCTCCTTAACATCGCTTTCTAGTCCAATGGAAGAAAGCTCAATAAGATTATCAAGGAGATTGATCAATGTGGACAAAAAATCACTAATGATGGAATCCACTTCTTGATTAATTTTCCTCAACTCTCTATCCACTTCCTTAACATCGATAACCTCGGCTTCCTTCTCTTGATGCAAATCTTGCTTAAACTCCTCTTCTTCACCTTGAAACTTCAGATTCACTCCCTCACTATGCTTCTTGATTGCTTCTCCACGTTCAACAATGGGAGTGTCTTGATCGTATAGGCTTAGGCAGGAGGATACCATGTTGCTAATGGTTTCCACTATGGTAGCAATCACGGCTTCTATCTTCTTGAATTCCTTTTGTGTCTCTTCTTGCCTTTAGAGGTAAGAGCTAATATCTCTTTGTTGTTCTAGCATGAAGGCATGGAGAGATTCATCCATTGGAGGTGGTGTGGGAAGAGAGGGTGATGTGTATTTTGGAAACGAATTTCCAAACACCTAAAACTCACCGGCAAGTGTACCGGGTCGCATCAAGTAATAATAACTCACATGAGTGAGGTCGATCCCACAGGGATTGAAGGATTGAGCAATTTTAGTTCAGTGGTCGATTTAGTCAAGCGAACAAGAGTTGATTTGAGTGATTTGTATCCAACAGAAGCTAAATTGCATGAAATTTAAAGGGAGAAGGACAATTACAGTAATTTAAAGTGCAGAGAAATTAAAGAAGCTGAATCTTAAAGTGCAAGTAATATAAATTGCAGAAACTTAGATTGCAAGAAATATAAATGACTGAAGCTTTAAAGTGCAAGAAATGTAAATTGCTTGAATTATAAAAGGAATTGATAATTGGGATTGCGGAAATTAAATAAGAGAAAAGTAAATTGCAACAAACAGGAAAGTAAAAGATGAATTTAATTGCAGCAGATCTCAAACAGAAAATGTAAATTGGCTTGAGGAAGCGTTCAACAGAAGAATTAAAAGGGAATTTCAAATCTCAGGGGTTAAGAGACTAGAAAACTAAGTCTAGATCTCACTACCTTCCTTGATCTAAATCAGAAATCAATTGCAAGAGAATTTAGAATCAAACAGTAGAGAAAATAAATTCAAATCTCAATTCCTCAACTTGTGTAGTGAAATGAAAACAGAGATCTCAAGGTGAGATTGAGACAGAATTTCCTCAATTCTCAAAACTCAAGACTCAAGTAAAATTTTGCAGAAAAGAAAACAAGAAACCGAAGAGGAAGAGAATTCAATTCTCCTCCCAAATCCAAGTTACAGTAAGTAAAATCCTCCAAGAGGTGTAAATTCAAAAGTAAAAGTCGACCCCCTTCTTAAATCAAACTAACTTCTATTTTTACACTTTCTTCTAATGGTCTTGGAGCCTTGAATGTGGGCCTTGGCTGGTTGCTCCTGGGTTTATGAGAAAAACCCTTTTGCAATTCGGACTCTGAGCCTTTAAGTTTGAGTTGAAGTTTGAGGCAAACTTCAACTCAAACGTTGGTTTTTGAAATTATGCAGAAAGGTTTTTCATCTGTCATTCACGTTTGAGTTCAAGTTTGGGGTCAAACTTGAACTCAAACGTTGCCCTTCCAGGATCACACTTAGTGCCAACGTTTTCCTCCAAGTTTGAGGCAAACTTGGACGCAAACTTGGCCTCCCCTGGGTGTACAAATTTCATGCCAACGTTTGCCTCCAAGTTTGAGGCAAACTTGGACGCAAACTTGGCTTCCCCTGGGACGTGTTATATGCCAACGTTTGCCTCCAAGTTTGAGGCAAACTTGGACGCAAACTTGGCCTCCCTTGGGTTACAAGTTATATGCCAACGTTTGCCTCCAAGTTTGAGGCAAACTTGGTCGCAAACTTAGGCTCCTCCAAGGTTAGTTGTTGCACCAAGTTTGCCTCCAAGTTTGCGGCAAACTTGGGCGCAAACTTGGGCACAAACTTAGGCTTCTCCAGGGTAAAATTTTGAACTCTTCTCAGGGTGGTTTTGCTGTCTTCTGCCATCCCCTTTCTTCAAATTTCCTCCAAGCCTTTTGATCACCTGTCATCAATCAACAAATACATCAAAGCTTTGCTAAAATCATAAGACTTATTATCATTCTTGACATACAAGCAATTATTGCACAAAATCTCATGAAAATGCATCAATTTACTCACGGTTGATTGAATCTAAATACATATGAATTCCATTCCAAATTACTTACTTAGAATGCAAGAAAGTGTATAAAACCTACTAAAAACAAAAAAAAAGGACTAGTAAAACTAGGCTAAGATGACTTGTCATCACACCACCAAACTTAAAACTTGCTTGTCCCCAAGCAAGAAAAGAATTATGCTCAAAGGTTCTATCTCTTAGAATGGATTTGAGGAATTACATGTACTATCCTGTGAGTGAAGTGATTAAGTGACAGTGGGGTGAACTCTAAATTATATGCTCATGCAAGGGCTTCAGTGCTTACTAGTCCCTACATCTTGGAAGTCTTAGGTCTTAGAACTTTCATCCAAATGATATCATGGAGATCTCTCTATAGGTAGTCACCTTGAAGCAGCTTATAGTTTCTGTGCTTTGGCCTTGACTCTAAGTGTCATGTCTCAAAGCGGCTCTTTAGATAAGCTTTCAATCAATACTCCTAAACCAGTTGGTTTTAAGGTATTAGGTGTTGAAGCACCCCTTAGGATTTACTTGCTCAAGCCTCTCTCTTTGACACAATTCGACCACAAGCATTTACTAGGATAACAACTCTTTGAGTTTTTGTTTCTTCTTTCTTTTCTGCCTAGTAATTGATGCTCAGAGCCTTGGGCCATGTCCTTTCATTTTTTTTGTGTTTTCTTTCTTTTGTTTGCTGCTTCTTGGATCAATAAATGTTTGAGAATCTCCACGATACTTCTTTGAACTCTATGTCCTGCCTATGAGCTCCCATGCAAGTTTTCATAAGCATGCAACCTCAATACATAATCATACAACTAGAACCACCACTTCTCCTAATCTTTTGCTTGCCTCAAAATTGTTTAATTCCTCAATCCTCTTTTCAAAGAACTTTCATGTGATGCATTTTTGAAATATTGAGTGTAAACAAGTTTTGGAGAGTATAGTGTTGTAAATGATCAAGCATCTTGATTATTGAATTGCAGAAAAACTATACTAGACAGAAAGACAGATAGGGGTATAATACCACTTTCAATCATAGCAATATCTGATAATGAACAATACAACCTTTTGGAGTTTACTTGATGTCCTCTTCCTCATCATCATTGTTGGTCTTCACATTCCTCTTTCATCTCTTTGATTGATGATGCTAAATCTTCCCAAAAGTTTGTATGGTACTCTGCAGTGATATTGAAAGTTGCTTGTTCCCCAAACACTTGAAGAATGGTTAGCATGCATGATTTATTTTGTGGGCCTTTGAACTTACTTTGGTGTGGGGACACCAAACTTAGTACCTTGCCAATGGTTCTCATGCATCATATTAACCATGTGTGAAACTCTTTTTCCCTTTTTTTTTCAAAAGCAATAAAACTGAAAATAGCATAATAGTTAATTAGTTTGTCTAAATGCTTGAAGCTAGCATTATGCAGAAGGTGAGAATATATTGTATGATGGAATTTTGGTGAAACACCAAACTTAGAATCCTTCATCCTCCCTTAGATTGTTTTGGTGTGAAACACCAAACTTAGCTTCTTGCAATATAGATAAAACTAATTAACCTTTTTATTGAAATAGATATGAAAAGATAGTTACCTCCGGTTGGGTTGCCTCCCAACAAGTGCTCTTTTATTGTCACTAGCTTGACATTGGGCCCTCATTAGGGTCGTTGATGATTGTAGTGTCTCAGCTTATCTCCCCTCACTGTGATCTTTCTTTTAGTGCCTTGATGCTCAATTTCAGCATGCTCTAGTGAGAGTATTTTGCTGACAGTGTAGTAGTCATTAGCTTGTTGGCTTGCCCCCAGTTGTTGGTAGACTAACTGCACTTTATCACCCTTGGAGAACCCCTCTGTTGGGATCTTCTTGTTCTTCCACCCCTTCTGAGTCTTTTTCTTGCTTTTCTTTCTCCTTTTTGTTGATCTTTCTTCTTTAACAGTGGACTTTGTTTTGGGATTTTCCTTCTTAGTGGTCAACACTTCAATTTCTTCTTGAGTTCCATCATCACTCTGCATTGTCTCATTCCCTTTTTTTCTTGCTATGTTGTATGTTTCTTGCTTTGGAAGGTGATCACTAGTTGTCTTGTTGCTTCCTTCCTTCCATTGCAAGTCTTCCTTGTCAGTTTTTATGTAATTCTTCTTTTCATCAACGAGTTGTGTTTCTTGAAATACATTCAGAGTGATGCTTTCATCATGCATTCTGAGGGTTAGCTCTCCTTGCTCTACATCTATAATGGCCCTAGCTATGGCTAAGAATGGTCTTCCAAGTATGATGGAATCACCTTCATCCTCATCTGAGTCTATGACCACAAAGTCTGTAGGGAATATAAATTTGTCCACCTTAACTAGAAGGTTTTCAATCACACCCCTGGGACATATCACTGATTTGTCCACCAGTTCTTGAGACATTTGTATTGGCTTCACTTCCTCTATACAAAGCTTTTTCACCGAAGAGGAAGGCATTAGGTTGATACTTGCCCCTAAATCACACATTGCTTTGTTGATGCTTAATCTTCCAATGGTACAAGGCAGAAAGAAACTTCCAAGATCTTCAAGTTTGGGTGGAAGTCCTTTTTGAATTAATGCCCTGCATTCTTCAGTGAGCATTATAGTTTCATTCTCATGCCAACTCCTCTTTTTGTTAATAAGCTCTTTCAGAAATTTGGCATATAGGGGCATTTGCTCTAGTGCTTCAGCCAGTGGAATGTTTATCTCCAATTTCTTGAAGACTTCAAGAAATTTAGGGAAGTGTTGGTCCTTAGTCTCTTTGCTGAACCTTTGAGGATATGGCAATGGAGGTGTGAAGTTCACTCTCTGCCTTTGTTCCTTGGTTTGTTCCTCCTTTTCTCCCCTTGAATTGTGTGGCTGGCTGTCCTTCTTTTCGAGCTTCTCTGGGACATTTTTGCTTGTTGTCGTGTCCTTGTTGCTAGCTTCCTCTTTCTCTGTTGGCTCTTTGTTGCTTTCCTCAGGCTTCTTGGTTGCTTCTTTGTTGTCCACCAATATCTTCCCACTCCTCAGCTGAATAGCTTTGCACTCCTCTTTTGGATTAGGAATGGTGTCACTTGGTAGTGAACTTAAAGGTCTCTCAGTAGCGAGTTGCTTGGAAATCTGTCCAATTTGCCTTTCCATATTTTTCATGGAAGCTTCCTGGTTCTTTGTTGTCATCTCTTGGTATTTCATCATTTTATCCATCAAGAGCTCCAAATTGGTAATCCTCTGAGAGTCTTGTGAGATTGGTTGATTGTGGGGTGTTGAGGGTTGAGGGTAAGTATTTTGGTTGGAGGCTTGGTTATTGGATGGATGATGGTTAGAGTTGGGGTAAGTGTTTTGTGGTTTTCTGTATGTGTTTTGGTTATTATTTTGCTGGTTGTTGTGGTTTGTGTTTTTCCAACTGTTTTGGTTTGAGTTTCTTTGCCATAGTTGTTGAGGTTGATTGTGATTGTCTCCCCATCTGAGGTTGGGGTGGTTCTTCCATGAGGGGTTGTAAGTATCACCATAGACTTCATTTGGCCCAGAACTTTGGTTATGCATGTACTGGACTTGTTCTTGCTGCTGCTCCTCTTGAGTCTCTTCATTTTGCCCCCATGTGGTTGATGGTTGGTTGTGTTGACTGCTACAACTTGGAGATTGTCAATCTTCTTGGCCATTTGCTCAAATTGTTGTTGAATTTGCTGCTGCATCATTTTGTTCTGAGCTAGGATTGAGTCCACTCCTTCCAACTCCATCACTCTTTTCCTTTGTGATGGTTGGCGTTGCCTTTGGTGAGCAAAGAAATACTGGTTGTTGGCCACCATATCAATGAGATTTTGGGCTTCCTCTGCAGTTTTCATGAGTTGCAAAGAGCCTCCTGCTGAATAATCCAAAGCCTCTTGAGATTTCAATGTCAAGCCTTCATAGAAATTCTGCAATCTATCCCACTCACTGAACATTCCAGGTGGGCACTTCCTGATTAGAGCTTTGTATCATTCCCATGCCTCACACAAGGGTTCAGCATCCATTTGTGTGAATGTTTGTACTTCAGTCTTCAATCTAATAACTCTTTGAGGTGGGTAAAACTTGGCAAGGAACTTGGTTACTAGATCATCCCAATTGTTGATGCTGTCTCTTGGAAAGGATTCTAACCACTGAGTGGTTTTGTCTCTGAGAGAAAATGGAAATAGCAGTAGCTTGTAACTGTCAGGGTGCACACCCTTGGTTTTGACAGTGTCACAAATCCTCAAGAAAGTAGACAAGTGTTGGTTTGGATCTTCAAGTGGTCCTCCTCCATAAGAATAATTATTTTGAACCAAGGTGATGAGTTGTGGCTTTAGTTCAAAGTTATTTGCATTAACATTTGGAGTGAGAATGCTACTCCCACAATGTCTAGGATTTGCAAATGTATAGGAAGCCAAAACTCTTCTCTGTGGTGGATTATTGTTGTTATTGGCTGCTCCTTCTGGTGGATTTGGTGGATTTGTTAAGTGCTCCTCCATATCTTGGAATTCTTCTTCTGAATCCTCTTCTCCAACAATGTTCTTCCCTCTTTCAACTCTTCTTAATCTCTTGAGGATTCTTTCGTCTTGTTCGCAAAAAGTGGGTATAACTCTCCTTGTACCTGACATACAATCGAAACAAGAAGAATCACACAACACTAGAAAGGCAATTACACTTCAATCCATTGCTGAAGTGAAATGTTAATTGGCTTAAGCAAAAATTCAAACAGTTAGTGGGTTAGTAAAGAAAAATAAAGAAACCGAAAAATAAAAAGTGCTAGATCTAGATCTCCACTTCACTTAATCATTGTCAATCTAATTCAATCCCCGGCAACGGCACCAAAAACTTGATGTGTGGAAAACGATCCAACACAAAATTCACCGGCAAGTGTACCGGATCGCATCAAGTAATAATAACTCACATGAGTGAGGTCGATCCCACAGGGATTGAAGGATTGAGCAATTTTAGTTTAGTGGTCGATTTAGTCAAGCGAACAAGAGTTGATTTGAGTGATTTGTATCCAACAGAAGCTAAATTGCATGAAATTTAAAGGGAGAAGGATAATTGCAGTAATTTAAAGTGCATAGAAATTAAAGAAGCTGAATCTTAAAGTGCAAGTAATATAAATTGCAGAAACTTAGATTGCAAGAAATATAAATGACTGAAGCTTTAAAGTGCAAGAAATGTAAATTGCTTAAATTATAAAAGGAATTGGTAATTGGGATTGCAGAAATTAAACAAGAGAAAAGTAAATTGCAACAAATAGGAAAGTAAAAGATGAATTTAATTGCAGCAGATCTCAAACAGAAAATGTAAATTGGCTTGAGGAAGCGTTCAACAGAAGAATTAAAAGGGAATTTCAGATCTCAGGGGTTAAGAGACTAGAAAACTAAGTCTAGATCTCACTACCTTCCTTGATCCAAATCAGAAATCAATTGCAAGAGAATTTAGAATCAAACAGTAGAGAAAATAAATTCAAATCTCAATTCCTCAACTTGTGTAGTGAAATGAAAATAGAGATCTCAAGGTGAGATTGAGACAGAATTTCCTCAATTCTCAAAACTCAAGACTCAAGTAAAACTTTGCAGAAAAGAAAACAAGAAACCAAAGAGGAAGAGAATTCAATTCTCCTCTCAAATCCAAGTTACAGTAAGTAAAATCCTCCAAGAGGTGTAAATTCAAAAGTAAAAGTCGACCCCCTTCTTAAATCAAACTAACTTCTATTTATACACTTTCTTCTAATGGTCTTGGAGCCTTGAATGTGGGCCTTGGCTGGTTGCTCCTGGGTTTATGAGAAAAACCCTTTTGCAATTCGGACTCTGGGCCTTTAAGTTTGAGTTGAAGTTCGAGGCAAACTTCAACTCAAACGTTGGTTTTTGAAATTATGCAGAATGGTTTTTCATCTGTCATTCACGTTTGAGTTCAAGTTTGGGGTCAAACTTGAACTCAAACGTTGCCCTTCCAGGATCACACTTAGTGCCAACGTTTGCCTCCAAGTTTGAGGCAAACTTGGATGCAAACTTGGCCAGCCCTGGGACGTATGCTTATGCCAACGTTTGCCTCCAAGTTTGAGGCAAACTTGGACGCAAACTTGGCCTCCCCTGGGTGTACATATTTCATGCCAACGTTTGCCTCCAAGTTTGAGGCAAACTTGGACGCAAACTTGGCCTCCCTTGGGTTACAAGTTATATGCCGATGTTTGCCTCCAAGTTTGAGGCAAACTTGGTCGCAAACTTAGGCTCCTCCAAGGTTAGTTGTTGCACCAAGTTTGCCTCCAAGTTTGCGGCAAACTTGGGCGCAAACTTGGGCACAAACTTGGGCTTCTCCAGGGTAAAATTTTGAACTCTTCTCAGGGTGGTTTTGCTGTCTTCTGCCATCCCCTTTCTTCAACTTTCCTCCAAGCCTTTTGATCACCTGTCATCAATCAACAAATACATCAAAGCTTTGCTAAAATCATAAGACTTGTTATCATTCTTGACATACAAGCAATTATGGCACAAAATCTCATGAAAATGCATCAATTTACTCATGGTTGATTGAATCTAAATACATATGAATTCGATTCCAAATTACTTACTTAGAATGCAAGAAATTGTATAAAACCTACTAAAAACAAAGAAAAGCACTAGTAAAACTAGGCTAAGATGACTTGTCATCAGAGGGTTCATTGTTTGGGAGAAAGGGTTCATAGTTGGAAGGTGGTATATATTGAGGTGGTTCTTAGGAGTAATTGTGTTGAAATTGTGGTGGTTCTATGTATGATTCATATGGCTCAAAAGGTGGTTGGTATGGTGGATAAGAATTAGGGTCATATGGAGGTGTTTGGTGATAGAGGGCTTGTGAGTATGGTGGTTCAAAACTAGGTTGAGGGGGTGGTTCATAGGCATGTGGCGGTGGTTGTTGACAACCACAATGAGGGTCACCACATCTATTAGATTGGTATGCATTACAGGTGGAGTTATACCTATAAGGAACCGGAGGAGGTTGTTGTCACGAAGAGTGATCAATTCCTTGAGACTCCTCCCATCTTTGGTTGTTCCATCCTTGATGCATGTTGTCATTGTAGCTTTCATTCCCTACAACATAACTTGAACCAAACTCATAGCCAAAAGGGTGAGAATTCATAGTGAAAAGAGAAAATAAAAATAAAACTAATAAGAAACAAAGAGAGACAAAGTCCTACGACTAGCAAAACTAACAAAACAACTAAAAATCAAGATATTTACAATATTAACATATGTACAATAACCAATAACAAGCATTGCAAATCCCTGGCAACGGCGCTAAAAACTTGATAGAGGAATTTATGTTGATCTAGAATTTCTCATTAAAAATGGTATTGTCTCGTTGCAAGCATAGTCTAGACCAACAACCACTCCTCAATCAAAGTTTAAAATGTGTTTTTGGTTGTCACAAGTCCAACCCCAATATAAAAATAACCGAAGTATTTAAACCTCGGATCGTCTTCTCAAGGAGTTGCAGTGAGGTATGCGTATTATTGGTTATGGTATCAAAAGGGGTGGGGTGGTAAAAGTGCAAGAAATGTAAATCAAACAATTAAAGAAATAATTACTAAAGAGAGATATTCATGGCAAGGGTTGAGAGTTAAGCTTTCTATCTTAGTCATTAATGATCATACAATATTTATCAAGAGCTTATCTTATTTAGTCATCTTATCTTCACATGAGAGAAAGTCAAATAAGACTAGTTAATCTTAATCCAAAAGTCCTAATCGACCTACTAATTGAAGTAGCAAGAGATTAGAGTCAATGGAAATAATATTAACTAACAACCCTAGATCACCAATCTAAATTGGGTATTAATGACTCAAGCTTGCCTAATTTCTCTCCTTCCAAGCCAAGAATGCTCAAAAAGATACTCTAACATCCAACCAAGCATTTTGTCAAACACTTGGAAGGCATAAAAGAAAAGCATTATAAATTGCAAGAATTAGGAAAATCTACTACTACCCAATACAAGAAATCAACAACAACAACTAAAAGAAGCAAAATTAACATGAAATACCTCAAATTACATTAAAGGAAATGAAATTGACAAGAGTGTTCATAAATATAAAAGTAACTAAAATAAGAAATTAACAAGAAGACATAGGAAAATCAAGACACTACAATAAAGAATTGTAAAGAAAACAAGATGAAGACAAGAAATTAACCCTACATCTAAGAGAATTTAACCTAATCCTAACCTAATTCTAGAGAGAAGAGGGAGCTTCTCTCTCTAGAAAACTAACTAAAGGCTCATCATAACTAATCTAAGTGCTTCCCCTTGTCCAATCTTCAACTCTATATGAAATAGTCTCTGAAATCAGTTGGATTTGGGCCTGGAAGCTCAGAAATCGCCCCCAGCGTTTTCACTTTAATGAGGTCACATTCGAGCTGTGACGCGTACGCATGGGTCACGTGTACGCGTCGCTTGGAATTTTGCTTTTCACGCGTACGCGTCATGTCATGCGTACGCGTTGCCTGGCGACCTCATCTCCACGCGTGCACGTTTGTCACGCGTGCGCGTCGATGAATGCACTCCAAATCTTTATTTTTTCCATGAATTTTCCACTTTGCATGCTTTTTTCTTCACTCCTTTGATCCATTCCTAGCCCTTTTCAACCTGAATTCACTAACAAACACATCAGGGCATCTAGTAGAATCAAAGGTGAATTAAAATTACCAATTTAAGGGCTTAAAAAGCATGTTTTCACAATTAAGCATAAATTTAGGGAGAATTACAAAACCATGCTATTTCATTGAATAAATGTGAGAAAAGTTGATAAAATCCCCTAAAATCAACACAAGATAAATCACAAAATTGGGGTTTATCAGCATTCAATTGTCTTGGGAAAGAAATTGAATGTACCTGGGTTTTGTGATTACCTTGGAAAAGGAATCATAGAACCATGCTTGAAATCTTTCTCACATTGGATTAGGTTTGAGGTTGGTCGGATATAGTGACATGTGATTCTCCTAATTCTTGGATCTATGAAGGTGTGTGGTATAATCAGTGACCAAGCTTCATCTCTTCTCATGAGCAATTAGATTAAGGAATTAGAAATTGTTCAGGTTTAGAGAGATTGAATTGCCAAGGAATTGGGATTCAATCACTCATGATTACCAAAAGATTAATGGGTTGCATCATTTAAGATGAGATGAAAGTAATTGATCCGGAGAATTCAATATCTCTCTATCCCAATGTTCATTTTATTTTTAGTTCTTATAATTACTTTCTTGTACTTTTCTTTCTTGCACTTTACTTTCCCGTACTTTACTTTTCTTACTCTTTAATTTTCCAGCACTTTACTTTTCTTGCCATTTACTTTCTTGCACTTTATTGCTTTCTTTACTTTTATGTCATTTATATTTTTTGTTGATTATCTCTCAATTATGCTTGTCTAACTAGAATAATCAATCAACTATTGCTTCCTTAATCTGTTAATCTCTGTGGGATTCGACCTCACTCTATTGTGAGTTTTTACTTGATAACAAATTCGGTATACTTGCCGAAGGAAATTTGTAGAGATACAAAAATCCACGTATCAACAACTACAGAAAAAGAGTTATTAGCTGTAGTTTATGCATTTGATAAGTTTAGGTCCTTTTAATTGGTTTCAAAGTTATTGTTTATACTAATCATGCTGCTCTTAGGTACCTTCTAACCAAACAGGATTCTAAGCCAAGATTAATCAGGTGGGTGCTCCTTCTTTAGGAATTTGACATTGAGATTAGAGACAGAAAAGGGTGAGAGAATCAAGTGGCTAACCATCTTTCCATGATTGAGCTTGAAGAGGGAATGCAACAACCCACCCTTGTGATTGAGACCTTCCCGAATGAGCAACTCTTTAAGATTCAGAGGGCTCCGTGGTTTACAGACATTGCAAACTACAAGACCATGTGGTTCATTGATAAACCCAAATTTTGTGGTTTATCTTGTGTTGAATTTAGTGAATTTTATCAACTTATCTCACATTTATTCAATGAAATAGCATGATTTTGTGAATTTCTCCTAATTTGTGCTTAAGAGTGAAAACATGCTTTTTAGACCTTTAAATTGCTATATTTAATTCACTTTGATTCCGCGATGCCTTGATGTATTTGTTCAGTAATTTCAGGCTTAGGAGGCAAGGATTGGATCAAAGAAGTGAAGAAAAAGCATGCAAGATGGAGAATTCATGAAAAATAAGGATTTGGTGAATGCAAGGCCACGCGTACGCGTGACATCCCGTGTACGCGTGACACTTGTCACGTGACCTCATTAAAGAAACACGCTGGGGGCGATTTCTGAGCTCATTGAGGCCCAAATCCAACTCAATTTTGAAGTATTTGAGGTAGAATTCAAGATGGAACAAGGGGGGAGCAATTAGGTTAGGTTAAAAACATGTTTTAGGGTAGATTTCTAGAGAGAAGCTGGAGCTTCTCTTTTAGAAATAGGGTAGAATTAGGTTAATCTCTCTTAGATTTAGGGTTTAATTCTTGTTTTTAATTGGTTCTCATTGCAATTTCTTGTTCTTACATCTTTATTCTCTTAGTTCTTCTTGTTAATTTTCCTTTTTATGTCACTTTTAGGTTATTGAACTCTTGTTAATTTTCATTTTATTTAATGCAATTGATGTCTTTTTATATTTCTTATTGTTTAATTGAGTTGTTATTATTGTTATCTTGCATTTGGTAGCTTTAGATTTTATATTTCTTGCAATTTATTATGCTTTTATTTTTATGCACACCAAGTGTTTGATAAAATGCTTGGATTAGTTTTAGAGTAGATTTTTTAGCATTCTTTGCTTGGAAAAGAAGCTTGGTAGTCTTGAATCATTAATACCCAATTTGGATTGGTGATCTAGGGTTGTTAGTTAATCTTGTTTCCATTGACATTACTTATGGATAGGGGTTAACTAGGCATATTTGACTTTCTTCCAATGCGAAGATAACGTAATAGGCTTAGCTCTTATTAATTATTGTGTTATGATTAATGACTAGCTAGGTTAGAAAACCTTGATTCTCAATTCTTGCCATGAATGCCTCTTTTTAGTATTTGCTATCTTTAGTTATTTGGTTTATTTTCTTGCTATTTAGATTCTTGTCTTCTTATTTGTAAACCACCCATTGAACCTCATAACTGATAACATGCATACCTCACTGCAATTCCTTTTAGAGATGACCTGAGATTTAATTACTCTCGATTTTTATTGGTTTGCACTTGTGAGAAACAAAATTAAACTTTGATGTGGGTCGATTGTTGGTCTGGAACTATACTTGCAATGAAGAGATCCTTTTATTGAGAAGAAAATTCCTAACCGACAATTTTCCTTCATCATTCATCCCCAAGGAGTACACCAAACAGCAGGTTAAAAAGCTTTTAAATAATGCTAAGTACTACTTGTGGGAAGAACCTTATCTTTTTAAGATATGCTCAGATGGTATAATCTGGCGTTGTGTCTCAGATGGGGAAACACAGTAGATTCTCTGGCATTGTCATGGTTTCGAGTACGGTGGCCACTTTGGTGGTGAGAGGACAACAACTAAAGTCCTCCTGAGTAGTTTTTATTGGCCAACTCTCTTTAGAGATGCTTGAGATTTTGTAAGGAACTGTGACAAGTGTTAGAGAGCTGGGAATTTTTCCAATAACCATGAGATGCCACAACAAAGAATATTGGAGATTGAGTTGTTTAACGTGTGGGGTATTGACTTCACGGGGCCTTTCCCACCCTCATACTCAAACACTTACATTTTGGTGGCAGTTGATTATGTGTCCAAGTGGGTGGAAGCAGTGGCATTACCCACTAATGATGCCAAAATGGTGTTGAGCTTTCTTCAGAGATATATTTTCAGTCGATTTGGTGTCCCTAGGACACTAATTAGTGATAGAGGAAGCCACTTCTGCAATAGACAGTTAGACTCACTTCTGCAGAGATATAGAGTCCGTCATAAGGTGGCAACCCCTTATCACCCACAGACAAGTGGACAGGTTAAGGTCTCTAACAGAGAACTCAAGAGAATTCTAGAGAAGACCATTAGTACTTCACGGAAGGATTGGGCGAGGAAGCTTGATGATGCTCTCTGGGCATACCGGACGACATTCAAGACTCCTATTGGTATGTCCCCATATTAGTCGGTTTATGGTAAAGCCTATCACTTTCCAGTGGAGTTGGAGCATAGAGCATATTGGGCAACAAGGTTCTTAAACTTTGATGCCAAAGCTTCAGGAGAACAGAGGCTCCTTCAACTGAATGAGCTTGATGAGTTCAGAAATTCAGCTTATGAGAATTCCAGGCTCTATAAAGAGAAGACCAAGGCGTGGCATGACAAGAAGACAGCCACCAGAGCTTTTGAGCCAGCCCGGAAAGTCTTACTATTCAACTTAAGGCTAAAACACTTTCCCAAGAAGTTGAAATTCCAGTGGTCAAGACCTTTTGTGGTAACCAGAGTGTCGTCGTATGGTCATATGGAACTTCAGGAAGAAAACTAAGATAGAAGATTCACTATCAATGGCCAGAGGTCTGCTCATCAGTCGACTTAGTAGAGCTGACTATGAAGCTAGTGACGTTAAAGAAGCGCTTGTTGGGAGGCAACCTAACTATCTATATCCTTAGCTTTACAGTTATTTTGATTTTCGTTTTAATTATTTTCTTCTAATTTTCTAAAGTTTTCCATCATTTTATATGTGTTTTAGTCATGCAAAGTATTGAAACAGGTAGAATCAGAAGGAAAATAGCACTCTCTATGGAAAATTAGGTTCGGGTGCCCTGACGCTAAACGTTGGGCCTGGCATTTGGCACTAGGGGAGGCACAAAATTCAAGGAGGTTATTGAAGGTGCGGCGCTAAATGCCCTGACTTGGCATTTAGCACCAGAATGGCACATATTTTAAGGTGAGCTCACTGTGGAGGTGGTGCTAAACTTTAGGCTGGGCATTTAGTGCCAATAAGCACGCATCCCAAGAATCAACCGCTCTGTTAGTGGCGCTAAATGCCAAGCTGGGCGTTTAGCGCTAAGGTGGCTAACACTTGTGAAGCCTTCTCTACCCCGGCGGCGCTAAACGTAAGTTCTAGCATTTAGCGCCAGGCTATTTTGATTCCAAAAAAAAAGTGCTATCAGTGCTAAACGTTGAGGCTGGCGTTTAGTGCCTGGTTGTTTGTTTCAAGAAGGGGTTTGAATTTTGAAAATTGAATATTCATTGGCCCTACACCCACCAACTCACTTCCTCATCAGTTTCAACCATTCCCCACCCTTCTCTCCCTCAAATTACTGTTACACACACCCACTCCCCATTTACCCCCTTCAATTCCCGATTTTCACCTACCCCAACTCCCATCCACCATAATTCAATTCAATTTAAATACCCCCTCCCCATTCCTCTATTCCATGTGTTCCCCCCCTTTCTTTCTCCTATATAACCCCTTTTACCCACCCTTTTTCACCACAACACATATTCACTTCACCCGCTCTTATTTTTCTTTTACTCCTCCAATTACAAACATAACTTCCCTTTCACTACCCATACCGCCTCAATTTTCCTTTACTATTCCCACTAATTTCCTTTTTCCTCCACCATCAATTCCTTTCTTTTTCTTTTACCACCACCAACTTTCCACTTTCTTATATTCTCTTTTTCTTTGCTCAGGAACGAGCAAAATTCTTAAGTTTGGTGTGGGCGCACCGCTTGTAACACCCTACCACACAGAGCTTTACGCTTAAGCCGTAAAACAGAGGTGGTGTGGTATTACGACCTCTAAAATAAAATATACATACATAATATAATTGAAAGAATATAATATTCGATGAGCATTGAAGGTTTGGTAAAGCAAAATCGTGAAAATAAAAGCGCAATTCTCAGAATATCGATCAATTGCATACGAAGAAAAGGAAATATACATATAGATAATAGGATTAGGGTGTCAAGGATACAAAATAATCAAGCTCCGGGCTCAACCTGCGAAGCTAAGATTGGTTGCAAGATAGTTATATACATACAAATAATCCCAAGATTGCCAAAATACTCAAAATAGACCCTATGTCTCCACCAAAGCCTCTAAGAGGCACTAAAGTAAAACATAGATATACAAGGAGAGTTATATACATATATATATATATATATATATATATATATATGTATGTATATATCGCAAAATACAACATCCAAAAGTCTCACTTCGCTGCAGAGAAACTCCAGACGCCTAGCGAGGTGCCTCTCGACCTGCATCTGAAAAACACAAATATTCGTATGGAATGAGAACCGGAGGTTCTTAGTATGGTAAAGGTGCGACATACATAAGACATAAGGTCCCAAAAAATCCAGAGATAATCCTAGAACTCCGACACTCATATTATAAATCTTAAAGATTTAAAACAGAAACCATAAGCAGGGTGGTTCTCTAAGGTTCTTAAACTTAACCAAACTTTAACTAAAAATCCTTCTGAAGTATTTCTCCTTCCTCCAAATACCTCCAGAACTTCAATAGAATCACACAGAAAAATAAAACAGGAAAGGGCAAACCCAAATAGATTACAAGTATTGCGAGTAACAAGTATGACAAAAAGCATACTGATTCACAAAGGCAAACCTAATTAATGCACAAGCAAGCAAAACAAGCATATGCATATGATGTATGCATGTTCCTACGGATGTTGATATCAACTGTCAGTTACAGAGCCAGCCCAACATGTCCTGGTAGCTAACCATGGATAGTCCCTCTGTACGCGCATCCCCAAGCTCAAAAATTAACCATGAGAAAAATCCTAAGCTAACATGGGGGAGACAACACCCCAAGCTCAATAATATCCATGGGAAGAATCCCAAGCTGACATAGGAGAGACAACACCCCAAGCTTTATATATATATATATATATATATATATATATATATATATATATAGTGTTCGGTCACATCTTACGTACAGGGAGTCAATGAATGTCTCAATAATATTCAATCATACTGATATTTCATTCAATTAATCAACATCATTATCTATAAATTATCATTATCATTATCATTATCAATTGTCTCATTCATCTTTCTCGATATTGCATTATTCTCAAACTTGCCTCGTTCATTAATTTCATTGTCTCATCAAATCAACTATCCCCTTTTTCAACCACAATTCATCTATTCAAAATCTTCCTTCACTTCCCAAATGACTACTTCTCTAGGCTTAGCCCCTTCCTAAGATTAAAACTGAATTTTAGAGCCTTAGAGAGTAAAAATAGAGGTTTAGAGGTTCAAAATCATATTTAAATCACAAAACTCAGTTTGCTGAAAAACAAGGGCCCGCGTACGCATGCCATGTTGTGCGTACACGGGGGTGTCAATTTTCCCATCCCGCGTACACGGCACTTGCCCGTGTACGCGAGTGCCCTGGACAGAGGCAAATGGCCCCGTACGCATGCATATGTCCACGTACGCGGCACCTGCGTTTTCCTTAAAAAGCTGATACAATTCTAGAATTCACATTTTACACACCAAACTTTCGACGTGCATAACATTTTCGTTAAAAATCGTTTTTCATCCGTTCTTCGAATGACATACACTTCACGGACTCAATTTTTATATGAAACAAGTTTGGAAAGATTGGGGGTCTGGAAGTTGAGTTATGACTTGCTAAAGATCGGCTAAAAATTTAATTTTCATAAAAATCCTCAAACCTCATCTTTACCAAATCACAAATTTTCATTCAATATTCCAAAGCTCAACACAACACTAAAACGTACCAAACCACACCTCAACACTTCATACTCATAGCATGACACTCCTATAGACAAATTTCTCAAGTCCACCTCCAACGATTCAAATTTAATACCTCATTATACTTAATAATAAAAGTGCTTTCATTACTCATTCAATTCATCACTTTATCAACCAACTCCAACCATTCAAATTCAGAACTTCATTATACCAACAATAACATATCTTGTTCATTAATTTCACTACAAAATCAATCATCAATGTATCATTATAGTCATTAAAACCAATCACCTCATCAACCATGCACCACATTCATACCTTTCACCAACATACTAAATATCCACATCAAACAGGCATCAAACACATATTTCATCTTATCCTAGGTTGTCTAGCCTAAGTTTTCACGACACATTACATGTTATATATGAGAAACCAAAATCATACCTTGGCCGATTTCTCTCCTAAGCCAAAGACACTTAAGTTGGCAAGATCACAAGCCTCCAACACCAAAACTTCAGCACCCAAGGCTCAATCAAGCGCCCGATCTCTTCAAATGAGTTCCAAATTCACATATACACTACCTAACACATTATCACATTCATATACCGAATTTCAATACCCAAACTCACATAATCTAAGAATTTGCAAGGTTTTGAGAGTCCTTACCGTATAGGTGCCTTAATCAAACACAATTCGCAAATCCCTCAAGCTAATTTGAGCCCAAACACCAAGACATCAAGTTTTAATAACTAATCTCTCACAAAATTTTGAAAATTAGGGGAAAATGAGTGGCTTTGATGGAAATAAGATTTCTTACAAAAATTAGTTACCAGACTTTGTAGAGCTCGACGCAGTGAACGCGTAGTCACAAACGGTACGGCGATCAGAATTCCGGATTAGAAGATATAGCAAATTGAATGAAGAACAAGGGTTTGGGATAAATGTTCTTCTTCCCCCAAAGTTCCCAGCGTGTTTCATCATGGGAGGGTAGGAAATCCTGAAGTTTAGTTAAGTGTAGGTGGTCTAGGTTGGGCCTTGGGCCCAATACGGTCTCGGTTCAACCAGTTTGGCCCAATTTTGGTTAAAAACCTTTAAAATTAGTATAAAAATTCATATTTTAATTATTTTTATTTTTTTAAATTATAAAATTTAAGTTTCTAATTTTTTTAAATAATAATTAATTTATTAGCTAATTATTTGTTAATTTTTTGGGTTTTACACCGCTTTTTCTCCTTCATTACTTTCTATGGCACCCAAGACCGGAGAGTCTTCCTCTAGGAAGAGCAAAGAGAAGGTCTCAGTGACCAGTCCATATAATACAAACCGGTTTAGCGGCAAGATCCATGAGGAGCACTTTCATTAGATCACATACAAGCATGGTGAAGGGCGTAAATCATAGCCCCAAGAATTGGTGCACAATGGTGAGAGGGAGGATCCTGGACTTCAGTCCATAAAGTGTGAGGGAGGCACTTAGACTACCATATACAGGGGATGATGATGAGTCATATACTGAGAGGGTCAACAGCGATCGAAAGCCGGAGCAGATCCTTGCAGACTGATGAGCAGATAATTTATACGCTTTTTGGCATTGTTTTTAGTATGTTTTTAGTATATTTTAGTTAGTTTTTATTATATTTTTATTATTTTTTAAATAAAAATCACATTTCTGGACTTTACAAGGAGTTTGTGTGTTTTTCTGTGATTTCAGGTATTTTCTGGCTGAAATTGAGGGACCTGAGCAAAAATCTGATTCAGAGGCTGAAAAAGGACTGCAGATACTGTTGGATTCTGACCTCCCTGCACTCGAAGTGGATTTTCTGGAGCTATAGAAGCCCAATTGGCGCGCTCTCAATTGTGTTGGAAAGTAGACATCATGGGATTTCTAGAAATATATAATAGTTTATACTTGGCCCGAGATTTGATGGCCCAAAATGGCGTTCCAAGTCAGCATAAAATTCCTGGCGTCAAAACGCCAAAACTGGCATAAAAGCTGGAGTTAAACGCCCAAACTGGCACAAAAGCTGGTGTTTAACTCCAAGAAAAGTCTCTACACATGAAATCTTCAATGCTCAGCCCAAGCACACACCAAGTGGGCCCGGAAATGGATTTCTGCATTAATTACTCATTTCTGTAACCCTAGGCTACTAGTTCTCTATAAATAGGACCTTTTTCTATTGTATTTTCATCTTCGGATCATCTTTCAATCAATATTTTAATCATGTTTTTATGATTGAACCCTCTTTGGGAGGCTGGCCATTCGGCCATGCCTAGACTTTTTGTTCTTATGTATTTTCAATGGTGGAGTTTCTACACACCATAGATTAAGGTGTGGAGCTCTGCTGTTCCTCATGAATTAATGCAAAGTACTATTGTTTTTCTATTCAACTCAAGTCTATTTCTTCTCCAAGATATTCATTCGCACTCAAGAACATGATGAATGTGATGATTATGTGACACTCATCACCATTCTCACCTATGAACGTGTGCCTGACAACCACTTCCATTCTACATGCAAACAAGCTTGAATGTGTATCTCTTGGGTTTCTAATCTAAGATTAGAACCTTCGTGGTATAGGCTAGAACTATTGGCAGCCATTCTTGAGATCCGGAAAGTATAAACCTTGTCTGTGGTATTCCGAGTAGGGTCTGGGAAGGGATGACTGTGACGAGCTTCAAACTCGCGAGTGTTGGGCGTAATGACAGACGCAAAAGGATCAATGAATCCTATTCCAACATGATCGAGAACCGACAGATGATTAGCCGTGCGGTAACAGCGTATTTGGACCATTTTCACTGAGAGGACGGGAGGTAGCCATTGACAACGGTGAAACCCAACATAAAGCTTGCCATGGAAAGGAGTATGAATGATTGGATGAAGGCAATAGGAAAGCAGAGGTTCAGAAGGAACAAAGCATCTTCATACGCTTATCTGAAATTCTCACCAATGAATTACATAAGTATCTCTATCCTATTATATATTTTATTCATCTTTTAATTATCAATTCTCCATAACTATTGAATCCACCTGACTGAGATTTACAAGATGACCATAGCTTGATTCAATCCGACAATCTCTGTGGGATCGACCCTTACTCACGTAAGGTTTATTACTTGGATGACCCAGTACACTTGCTGGTTAGTTATGCGGAGTTGTGATAAAGAGTTGAGATTACAATTGTGCGTACCAAGTTGTTGGCACCATTGATGATCACAATTTCGTGCACCACAGACATATGCCTTCCAGGAGCTCAATGGAGGCTCAACTCTGAGGGTCAGCCTTACCAGTTGGGATGGCACGACCTAAAACCGGTTGCTCGAGGGTGGTTGGAGTTTATTCAGGGCTCCATCATCCCGACAAGCAACCGTTCGAAGGTTACCATAGACCGAGCAGTGATAATTCACTGTATCATGCTCGGTAATGAAGTGGAGGTGGAGGTGGAGTGAGGGATTCCATAGGAGATTTATAGCATGGCTGCTAACTGATAAACCCAATATTTAGTGTTTATCTTGTGTTGAATTTAGAGGGTTTTGTCAATCTTTCTCCCATTTATCCAATGAAATAGCATGGTTTTGTAAATTCTCCTTTAATTGTGCTTAAGAGTGAAAACATGCTTTTTAGGTCCTTAATTGTTTAATCTTGATTTACCTTTGATTCCATTAGATGCCTTGATATGTTTGTTAAGTGATTTCAGATTTAGGAGGCAAAGATTGGATCAAGGGAAGGAAGGAAAAGCATGTAAAAAATGGAGAACTCATGAAGAAATGAAGGAATCGCAAAAGCTGTCAAGCCGACCTCTTCGCACTTAATCGACCATAACTTGAGCTACAGAAATCCAAATGATGCGGTTTCAGTTGCGTTGGAAAGATAACATCCGGGGCTTCGAAACGATAAAATATTTGCTATATTTGCTATCTGTATGGTGACGCGTACGTGCACTGTACATGCACACGTTGTTGCTGCTATATGATTCACTTAAAGCAATACATGGCCAGCAAATTCTAAAGCCTTGTGGACCCAATCTAACTCATTTCTGATGCTATTTAAGCCAAGGATTGAAGAGGAATCAACATATGTTAGATACTTTTTATACTATCACACATTAGTTTTGTTTAGAGTAGTTTTAGAGAGAGAAGCTCTCACTTCTCTCTAGGATTAGGATTAAGTTTTAGATCTAGATTAGAATTTCTTAGATCTAGGTTTAATTTCATGCTTTTATTTACTTTTTCTTTTGCAATTCTTCTTCTTCTACCTTTCCTCTCTCTAGTTTAGCATTTAATTCATGTAATTCTCTACTTTTATGTTGATGCACTTTTGTTCTTCTATCTCTCTTTTAATGCAATTTATGATTCATGTTCCTTTATTGTTCATTTGATTTGTTGTTGTTTAATTCCTTGCAATTGAGTAGTGTAGATTTACTTTCCATGCAATTTTACTATACTTTCCTTTTATGCCTTCCAAGTGTTTGATGAAATGCTTGGTTGGACTTTAGTGTAGATTTTGTTCCTCTTGGCTTTGGTAGAGTAATTAGCGACACTTGAGTTATCTAATGCCTTTGTTGATTGATAATTAGAAGTTGCTAATTGATTTGGATACCACTAAAGCTAGTCTTTCCCTTGGGAGTTGGCTAGGAGTTGTGGAATCAAGTTGATTCATCCACTTGACTTTCCTCCATAGTTAGAGGTTAACTAAGTGGTAGCAATGGATAATTGTGGTCACAATTGAGGAGGATAACTAGGATAGGACTTCTAATTCTCACAACCTTGCCAAGAGCTTTCTAGTTGTTAGTTTATTTTCATTGCCATTTATTTTTCATGCCTCTTATCCCAAAAACCCCAAAACATACTCCATAACCAATAACAAGACACTTCATTGTAATTCCTAGAGAGAACGACTCGAGGTTCAATACTTCGGTTTATAAATTTAGGGGTTTGTACTTGTGACAAACAAATTTTTGCATGAAAGGACTATTGTTGGTTTAGAGACTATACTTGCAACGAGAATTCATTTGTGAATTCTAAACCACATAAAAGTCTAATGGTGCACGAAATTGTGATGTCCAGGCTCAAACAATCCCTGGCAACGTGAGCAACTTGGTACGCATAATCGTGATTACACTTTAATTATGTAAAATTCATGGCTCTTTCTTTCCCTGGCAATGGCGCCAAGAACATGGTGCCAATACCATGGTTCACAACTTCGATACAACTAACCAGCAAGTGCACTGGGTCGTCCAAGTAATACCTTACGTGAGTAAGGGTCGAATCCCACGGAGATTGTTGGTATGAAGCAAGCTATGGTCACCTTGTAAATCTCAGTCAGGCAGATATAAAGTGATAATGGTGTTTTCGAATATTATATAATAAAATAGGGATAGAGATACTTATGTAAATCATTGGTAGGAATTTCAGATAAGCGAATGGAGATGCTTTTCGTTCCTCTGAACCTCTACTGTCCTGCTATCTTCATCCAATCAGTCTTACTCCTTTCCATGGCTGGCTTTATGTGATACATCACCACTGTCAATGGCTACTTTCGGTCATCTCTCGGGAAAATGATCCAATGCCCTGTCACGGCACGGCTAATCGTCTGGAGGCATCACCCTTGTCAATGGCTTCATCTTATCCTCTCAGTGAATAATATGCTCACGCACCCTGTCACGGCACGGCTATTCATCTGTCGGTTCTCGATCATGCTGGAATAGGATTTACTATCCATTTGCGTCTGTCACTAACGCCCTGCAATCGCGAGTTTGGAGCTCGTCACAGTCATTCATTCATTGAATCCTACTCGGAATACCACAGACAAGGTTTAGACCTTCCGGATTCTCTTGAATGCCGCCATCATTCTAGCTTATGCCATGAAGATTCTGGTTAGGAGATCTAAGAGATATTCATTCTAGCTTATTTCATGTAGAACAGAAGTGTTTGTCAGGCACGCGTTCATAAGGGAGAAGGATGATGAGCGTCACACATAATCATCACCTTCATCACGTTCTTGGGTGCGAATGGATATCTTAGAGGCAAAATAAGATAAATTGAATAGAAAACAGTAGTACTTTGCATTAATCTTTGAGGAACAGCAGAGCTCCACACCTTAATCTATGGAGTGTAGAAACTCTACCGTATGAAAATACATAAGTGAAGGTCCATGCATGGCCGAGATGGCCAGCCCCCTAAAACGTGATCAAAGGATCATAAGGTAATCCAAAGATCCAAAGATGATCAAAAGATGCCTAATACAATAGTAAAAGGTCCTATTTATAATAAACTAGCTACTAGGGTTTACATGAGTAAGTAATTGATGCATAAATTCACTTCCTGGGCCCACTTGGTGTGTGTTTAGGCTGAGCCTGAGTGTTGCACGTGTAGAGGTTCTTCTTGGAGTTGAACGCCAGTTTTTGTGCCAGTTTGGGCGTTCAACTCTGGTTTTGGCTCCTTTTCTAGCGCTGGACGCCAGATTTGGGCAGAGAGCTGGCGTTGAACGCCAGTTTACGTCGTCTATTCTTGGCCAAAGTATGAACTATTATACATTGCTGAAAAGCCCTGGATGTATACTTTCCAACTCAATTGGAAGCGCGCCATTTCGAGTTCTGTAGCTCCAGAAAATCCACTTTGAGTGCAGGGAGGTCAGAATCCAACAGCATCAGCAGTCCTTCTTCAACCTCTGAATCTGATTTTTGCTCAAGTCCCTCAATTTCAGCCATAAAATAACTGAAATCACAGAAAAATACACAAACTCATAGTAAAGTCCAGAAATGTGAATTTAACATAAAATCTATTAAAAACATCCCTAAAAGTAACTAGATTCTACTAAAGATATACTAAAAACAATGCCAAAAAGCGTATAAATTATCTGCTCATCACAACACCAAACTTAAATTGTTGCTTGTCCCCAAGCAACTGAAAATCAAAATAGGATAAAAAGAATAGAATATACTATAAATTTCAAACTATCAATGAAACATAGCTTCAATCATATGAGCGGGACTTATAGCTTTTTGCCTCTTGAATAGTTTTGGCATCTCACTTTATCCATGGAGGTTCAGAATGATTGGCATCTATAGGAACTCAGAGTTCAGATAGTGTTATTGATTCTCCTAGTTCAGTATGATGATTCTTGAACACAGCTGTTTTATGAGTCTTGGCCGTGGCCCTAAGCACTTTGTTTTCCAGTATTACGACCGGATACATAAATGCCACAGACACATAACTGGGTGAACCTTTTCAGATTGTGACTCAGCTTTGCTAAAGTCCCCAATTAGAGGTGTCCAGGGTTCTTAAGCACACTCTTTTTTTTACTTTGGACCTTGACTTTAACCGCTCAGTCTCAAGTTTTCACTTGACACCTTCACGCCACAAGCACATGGTTAGGGACAGCTTGGTTTAGCCGCTTAGACCAGGATTTTATTCCTTTAGGCCCTCCTATCCACTGATGCTCAAAGCCTTGGGATCCTTTTTATTTGCCCTTGCCTTTTGGTTTTAAGGGTTATTGGCTTTTTGCTCTTGCCTCTTGGTTTTAAGAGCTTTTAGCTTTTTCTGCTTGCTTTTCTTTTTCTTTCTATTTTTTTTTTTGCCTATTTTTTTTTTCTGCAAGCTTTGTTCATTGCTGCTTTTTCTTGCTTCAAGAATCATTTTATGATTTTTCAGATTATCAAATAACATGTCTCCTAGTCATCATTCTTTCAAGAGCCAACATATTTAACATTCTTAAACAACAACTTCAAAAGACATATGCACTGTTCAAGCATACATTCAGAAAACAAGAAGCATTGTCACCACATCAATATAATTAAGCTAAGTTCAAGGATAAATTCGAAACTCATGTACTTCTTGTTCTTTTGAATTAAAACATTTTTTGTTTAAGAGAGGTGATGAATTCATAGGACATTCATAACTTTAAGACATAGTTACTAACTACTAATGATCATGTGATGAAGAGACAAACATAGATAAGCACATAACATAGAAAACGAAAAACAGAGAAAGTAAGAGCAAGGAATGAATCCACCTTAGTGATGGTGGCGTTTCCTTCTTGAGGAACCAATGATGTCCTTGAGCTCTTCTATGTCTCTTCCTTGTTTTTGTTGCTCCTCCTTCATTGCTTTTAGATCTTCTCTGATTTCATGAAAGATGATGGAGTGCTCTTGATGTTCCACCCTTAGTTGCTTCCAATAATTGTGTGGAAGAAATTGTATTCCTTGAGGTATCTCAGGGATCTCTTGATTTGCAGTCAAATGTTCTACCACTGAGCTATAGACCCTTGATGGAAGCTTTTGTCTTCCCTTTCCTCTTTTTAGAGGTTTCTCTGGCCTTAGGTGCCATCAATGGTTATGGAAAAAAAAATAAAAAAGCTATGCTTTTACCACACCAAACTTAGAATGTTGCTCGCCCTCGAGCAAAAGAAGAAAGAATATAAGAAGAAGAAGAAGATATGGAGGAGATGGATGGAGGTGTGTATTCGGCCATATGGGTGGGATTGGGTGGGAGAGAGTTGTTGAATTTTGAAGGTAGTGGGTGTATGGATGTGAGTGGTAGATGGAAAACAGAAGGGATGATCATGAATGGGAAGAGAGATGATGAGGTAGGTGGGGATCCTGTGGGGTCCACAGATCCTGAGATGATCCTGTGGGGTTCACAGATCCTGAGATGATCCTGTGAGGTCCACAGATCCTGAGGTGTCAAGGCATTTACATCCCTGCACCAATTTAAGCATGTAAAATGCCCTTGTACACAACTCTGGGCGTTCAGCGCCAGGTTGGTGGCCATTTTGGGCGTTCAACGCCCATTTGTGTGCCATTTCTGGTGTTGAACGCCAGAACCATGCCTGTTCTGGCGTTCAGCGCCCAGAAGCTGCCCATTTTGGGCGTTCAGCGCCAGAACCATGCTCTGTTCTGGCGCTGAACGCCAGAGAGATGCTCCTCCAGGGTGTGATTTTTCTTCTGCTGTTTTTTGATTCCGTTTTCAATTTTTATATTTATTTTGTGACTCCACATGATCATGAACCTAAGAAAACATGAAAAATAATGAAAATAAAAGTTAGATAAACATTGGGTTGCCTCCCAACAAGCGCTTCTTTAATGTCAATAGCTTGACAGTGGGCTCTCATGGAGCCTCACAGATGTGCAGAGCTTTGTTGAGACTCTCCAACACCAAACTTAGAGTCTGGATATGGGAGTTCAACACCAAACTTAGAGTTTGGTTGTGGCCTCCCAACACCAAACTTAGAGTTTGACTGTGGGGGCTCTGGTTGACTCTGCTTTGAGAGAAGCTTTTTCTGCTTCCTTTCCATGGTTGCAGAGGGAGATCCTTGAGTTTTAAACACCAGGGAGTTCTCATTCCATTGAAGGACTATTTCACCTCTGTCAACATCAATCACAGCTCTTGCTGTGGCCAGGAAAGGTCTTCCTAGGATGATGGATTCATCCTCTTCCTTTCCAGTATCCAGGACTATGAAATCAGCAGGGATGTAAAGGCCTTCAACCTTTACTAATACGTCCTTTACTTGTCCATAAGCCTGTTTTCTTGAACTGTCTGCCATCTCTAATGAGATTTTAGCAGCTTGCACCCCATAGATTCCCAGTTTCTCTATTACAGAGAAGGGCATGAGGTTTATTCCTGAACCAAGGTCACACAGAGCCTTAAAGATCATGGTGCCTATAGTACAAGGTATTATGAACTTTCCAGGATCCTGTCTCTTCTGAGGCAATGTCAGTTGATCCAGATCACTTAGTTCATTGATGAACAAGGGAGGTTCAACTTCCCAAGTATCAATGCCAAATAATTTGGCATTCAGCTTCCTGATTGCACCAAGAAACTTGGCAGTTTGCTTTTCAGTAACATCCTCATTCTCTTCAGAAGAGGAATACTCATCAAAGCTTATGAAGGGCATAAGGAGGTTCAATGGAATCTCTATGGTCTCTAGATGAGTCTCAGAGTCCTTTGGTTCCTCAGAGGGAAGCTCCTTATTGATCACTAGACGTCCCAGGAGGTCTTCCTCCTTGGGATTCACGTCCTCTCCTCTCCTCACAGGTTCGGCCATGATGCTTATGTCAATGGCCTTGCGCTCTCCTTTTGGATTCTCTTCTGTATTGCTTGGGAGAGTACTAGGAGGGATTTCAGTGATTCTTTTACTCAGCTGGCCCACTTGTGCTTCCAAATTTCTAATGGAAGACCTCGTTTCATTCATGAAACTTACAGTGGCCTTGGATAGATCAGAGACTAAGTTTGCTAAGCTAGATGGATTCTGCTCAGAATTCTCTGTCTGTTGCTGAGTGGATGATGGAAAAGGTTTATTATTGTTAAACCTGTTTCTTCCACCATTATTAAAGCCTTGTTGAGGCTTTTGATCCTTCCATGAGAAATTTGGATGATTTCTCTGTGATGAGTTATAGGTGTTTCCATAAGGTTCACCTAAGTAATTTACCTTTGCTATTGCAGGGTTTTCAAGATCATAAGCTTCTTCTTCAGAAGATGCCTCTTGAGTACTGTTGGATGCAGATTGCATTCCATACAGACTCTGAGAGATCATATTGACTTGCTGAGTCAATATTTTGTTCTGAGCCAATATGGCATTCAGAGTACCAATCTCAAGAACTCCCTTCTTCATAGGCGTCCCATTATTCACAGGATTCCTTTCAGAAGTGTACATGAACTGGTTATTAGCAACCATGTCAATGAGTTCTTGAGCTTCTGCAGGCATTTTCTTTAGGTGAATGGATCCACCTGCAGAAGTGTCCAGTGACATCTTAGATAACTCAGACAGACCATCATAGAATATATCCAGGATGGTCCATTCTGAAAGCATGTCAGAGGGACACTTTTTGGTCAACTGTTTGTATCTTTCCCAAGCTTCATAGAGGGATTCACCTTCTTTCTGTCTGAAGGTTTGAACATCAGCTCTAAGCTTGCTCAGCTTTTGAGGAGGAAAGTACTTGGCTAAGAAAGCCGTGACCAGCTTATCCCAAGAGTTCAGGCTGTCTTTGGGTTGAGAATCCAACCATAATCTAGCTCTGTCTCTTACAGCAAAAGGGAAAAGCATGAGTCTGTAGACTTCAGGATCTACTCCATTAGTCTTAACAGTATCACATATCTGCAAAAATTCAGTTAAGAACTGAAAAGGATCTTCAGATGGAAGTCCATGAAACTTGCAGTTCTGCTGCATCAGAGAAACTAATTGAGGTTTCAGCTCAAAGTTGTTTGCTCCAATGGCAGGAATGGAGATGCTTCTTCCATGTAAATTGGAATTAGGTGCAGTAAAGTCACCAAGCATCTTCCTTACATTATTATTATTTTCGGCTGCCATCTCCTCTTCCTGTTCGAAAATTTCTGAAAGGTTATCTCTGGATTGTTGTATTTTAGCTTCTCTTAATTTTCTCTTCAGAGTCCTTTCAGGTTCTGGATCTTCCTCAACAAGAATGTTCTTGTCCTTGCTCTTGCTCATATGACAAAGAAAAAGGCACAGAAAAATAGTAATAATAATAGAGATCCTTTATACTAGAGTATAGGGATCCCTGTGTGAGTAGAAGAAGAGGGGGAGACAAAGAATGTAATATAATGGAAGAAACACAACTGTGAGGATGGCAGAGATGTGAGATGAGATGTTAGGATAGAATAAGATGGGGGAGGGATAATTTTCGAAAATTATTTTGAAAAAGAGTTAGTGATTTTCGAAAATGGTTTTTGAAAATTGTTAGTCTTTTTTCGAAAAAATTTTTTAAATTAAAAATAAAAATAAGAATAATTAGTTAATTAAAAAGAAATTTTTGAAAAAGAGGGAAGATATTTTCGAAAATTAGAGAGAGAGAGTTAGTTAGGTAGTTTTGAAAAAGATAAGAAACAAACAAAAAGTAGTTAGTTAGTTGAAACAAATTTTGAAAATCAATTTTTGAAAAGAGAAGGAGATAAGAAGTTAGAAAAGATATTTTGAAATCAAATTTGAAAAAGATAAGATAAGAAGATATATATATATTTTTTTTGAAAAGATATGATTGAAGTTAGTTTTTGAAAAAGATTTGATTTTTAAAATCACAATTAATGACTTGATTCACAAGAAATCACAAGATATGATTCTAGAACTTAAAGTTTGAATCTTTCTTAACAAGCAAGTAACAAACTACAAATTTTTGAATCAAAACATTAATTGATTATGTTATTTTCGAAAATTTGATATAAAAATAAGAAAAATATTTTTGAAAAATATTTTTAGAATTTTCGAAAATAACCAAAAATTTTGAAAAAGATTTGATTTTTGAAAAAAAGATTTTGAAAAAGATAAGATTTTCAAATTGAAAATTTGATTTGACTCATGAGAAACAATTTGATTTTAAAAATTTTTGAAAAAGTCAACTCAAATTTTCGAATTTGATGAGAGAAAAGAGGAAGATATTTTTTTGATTTTTTTTTGAATTTTTATGAAAAACATGAAAATTATGCAATGCATGAAATTTTTTTTAGATCAAAACAATGAATGCATGCAAGAATGCTATGAATGTCAAGATGAACACCAAGAACACTATGAATGTCAAGATGAACATCATAGACACAATTTTAAAAAATTTTTAATGCAAAGAAAACAGGCAAGACACCAAACTTAGAATTCTTTAATGCTTAGACACTAAGAATTCAAGAATGCATATGAAAAACAAGAAAAGACACAAAACAACAAATCATCAAGATCAAACAAGAAGACTTACCAAGAACAACTTGAAGATCATGAAGAACACTTTGAATGCATGAAATTTTCGAAAAATGCAAGATGCATATGCAAGTGACACCAAACTTATGATATGACTCAAGACTCAAACAAGAACACAAAAATATTTTTGATTTTTATGATTTTCTGATTTTTTTGTATTTTCTTTTAATTTTTTTCGAAAATTATTGTGAGAAGTAAGAATAAGGATTTCAAAATTTTTAATATGAATTCCAGGAATCTTGCCATGTTAGTCTTAAAGCTCCAATCAAAGGGTCAGGCATGGCTTAATAGCCAGCCAAGCTTTAATAAAAATATGAGTGTAATTCAGACATGACAAGCCTAACATACCCTATCCAAAAGGATTGGGCATGACTCCACTGAAGTGATTAGCAAATTCCAAAGCAGTTTGGGTATGGCTTTACAGCCAGATAGGCTTCAGCATGCTTCATGAAACACTAGAATCCATTCTTAAAAATTTTGAAGCCATAGAATAATTTATTTTTGAAAACATTATTTTTAAAAAAAAATTTTTTTTTTCGAAAACAAAGGAAAATATTGTTGAAAGATTTTTGAAAACAAAACAAAAAGAAAGTTACCCAATCTGAGCAACAGGATGAACCGTCAGTTGTCCAAACTCAAACAATCCCCGGCAACGGCGCCAGAAACTTGGTGCACGAAATTGTGATGTCCAGGCTCAAACAATCCCCGACAATGGCGCCAAAAACTTGGTGCACGAAATTGTGATATCCAGGCTCAAACAATCCCTGGCAACGTGAGCAACTTGGTACGCGTAATCGTGATTACACTTTAATTATGTAAAATTCATGGCTCTTTCTTTCCCTGGCAATGGCGCCAAGAACATGGTGCCAATACCATGGTTCACAACTTCGATACAACTAACCAGTAAGTGCACTGGGTCGTCCAAGTAATACCTTACGTGAGTAAGGGTCGAATCCCACGGAGATTGTTGGTATGAAGCAAGCTATGGTCACCTTGTAAATCTCAGTCAGGCAGATATAAAGTGATAATGGTGTTTTCGAATATTATATAATAAAATAGGGATAGAGATACTTATGTAAATCATTGGTAGGAATTTCAGATAAGCGAATGGAGATGCTTTTCGTTCCTCTGAACCTCTGCTGTCCTGCTATCTTCATCCAATCAGTCTTACTCCTTTCCATAGCTGGCTTTATGTGATACATCACCACTGTCAATGGCTACTTTCGGTCATCTCTCGGGAAAATGATCCAATGCCCTGTCACGGCACGGCTAATCGTCTGGAGGCATCACCCTTGTCAATGGCTTCATCTTATCCTCTCAGTGAATAATATGCTCACGCACCCTGTCACGGCACAGCTATTCATCTGTCGGTTCTCGATCATGCTGGAATAGGATTTACTATCCTTTTGCGTCTGTCACTAACGCCCTGCAATCGCGAGTTTGGAGCTCGTCACAGTCATTCATTCATTGAATCCTACTCGGAATACCACAGACAAGGTTTAGACCTTCCGGATTCTCTTGAATGCCGCCATCATTCTAGCTTACGCCACGAAGATTCTGGTTAGGAGATCTAAGAGATATTCATTCTAGCTTATTTCATGTAGAACAGAAGTGTTTGTCAGGCACGCGTTCATAAGGGAGAAGGATGATGAACGTCACACATAATCATCACCTTCATCACGTTCTTGGGTGCGAATAGATATCTTAGAGGCGAAATAAGATGAATTGAATAGAAAACAGTAGTACTTTGCATTAATCTTTGAGGAACAGCAGAGCTCCACACCTTAATCTATGGAGTGTAGAAACTCTACCGTATGAAAATACATAAGTGAAGGTCCAGGCATGGCCGAGATGGCCAGCCCCGTAAAACGTGATCAAAGGATCATAAGGTAATCCAAAGATCCAAAGATGATCAAAAGATGCCTAATACAATAGCAAAAGGTCCTATTTATAATAAACTAGCTACTAGGGTTTACATGAGTAAGTAATTGATGCATAAATCCACTTCCTGGGCCCGCTTGGTGTGTGTTTGGGCTGAGCCTGAGTGTTGCACGTGTAGAGGTCCTTCTTGGAGTTGAACGCCAGTTTTTGTGCCAGTTTGGGCGTTCAACTCTGGTTTTGGCTCCTTTTCTGGCGCTGGACGCCAGATTTAGGCAGAGAGCTGGCGTTGAATGCCAGTTTACGTCATCTATTCTTGGCCAAAGTATAGACTATTATATATTTCTGGAAATCCCTGGATGTCTACTTTCCAACGCAATTGGAAGCGCGCCATTTTGAGTTCTGTAGCTCCAGAAAATCCACTTTGAGTGTAGGGAGGTCAGAATCCAACAGCATCAGCAGTCCTTCTTCAACCTTTGAATCTGATTTTTGCTCAAGTCCCTCAATTTCAGCCAGAAAATACCTGAAATCACAGAAAAACACACAAATTCATGGTAAAGTCCAGAAATGTGAATTTAACATAAAATCTATTAAAAACATCCCTAAAAGTAACTAGATTCTACTAAAGATATACTAAAAACAATGCCAAAAAGCGTATAAATTATCCGCTCATCATCTAATCATCAAAATGACACCGTTGCCGGGGAATTGCAATGGTGTTGTGTTATTGGTTATTGTACATATGTGAATATTGTGAATAGCTTGATTTTTGGATTATTTGCTAGTCTTTGCTAGTTTAGGACTTTGTTTCATTATTTTTCTATTAGCTTTCAAATTTTATTTTCTCTTTTCACCATGAATTCTCACTTTAGCTATGAGTGTGATTACAACTATGTTGTAGGTAATGGGAGCTACAATGAGGATGTGTATCAAGGATGGGATAACCAAAGGTGGGAGAAGCCATATGCATATGATCAATCTTCACGGCAACAACCTCCACCAATGCACTATGAAGAAGAGCCATTCTATGATGCATACCAATCTAATGGCTATGGTGAATCTCCTTGTGACTTTCAAGAACCACTACCATATGCCTATGAGCCATATCCTCAACATAACCCTCAACCATACTCACAAGCCCCTTCTTACCAACCACCTTCATATGACCCTAATCCATATCTACCCCTCCAACATCCATATGAACCATATGAGCCACCACCATCCCAACATCAATACTTTCAAGAACCACCCCCTCCATATTATTACCAAGATGAACCACCTCCAATGTATACAAATTTTCAATCACAAGATGAATGCTACTTTCCACCACAACTTCCCATGGAAGAATATTCATGTCCTTCGCTCCAAGAGCCATATGATTCTAGTCATATTATCCAAGAGGAATAAGAGTCAAGGGATCGTCTCAAGGAAGCCTTGGATCAATTTCAAGTAACCATGGAGTGTGTTGTGCAACAAGCGAAAAGGATGGAAAATATTGAACCACCACAACTCTACCAAGAAGAACCACCTTCCTACTATGAATCCCTCCCTCAAATTGATGAACCCTTCCATCCACCCCAACCTCCAATGGATGATATCCTTGATGTTCTTGTTCAAGGACAAGAGGAGATGAAAAGGGATGTAGAACAATTCACGGCCGCCTTGGATGAGGTGGTAAATCGGTTAGCATCCCAATGCTTGAACACTCAAGAAACTCCCATAGCTACATGTGGAGAATCAAATGAAGAGTATAATATGAAGGAGAGATTGTTGGAGAATGAGGGAAGTTTCTTTGTATTGGAACAATTGGAGGAAGCTATAATTGTTGAAGAAGAGAAAGAATTGGTTGAAGACTTAGGAAATGCGGAGCCTCCATGGGAACATAGAGTTGAAGAAAACCCCTCCAAGATGATTGAAATTGATGCTAGGGAGGAAAGTGCACACCTTCCAAGGCATATTCCATATGAAGACTTGGATGGGATAGAGCAAGAATTGAGTTCCCATGGTGATGAAGATCAAGCATCAAGTCTTAGTGGTGAAGAATCCTTTGAGCATGAAGAACCTTCTCCTGTGAGATGTGAAAGCAATGAGGAGGTAAATTTCTCTCATCCTCCTATTTATGATTTGAATAAGGAAAAAGGCTTAGATAAAATTGTTGAACAAAGGATTGAAATTAAGAGATCTTGTGAAGAGGTGGAAGTCCTTAGAAAGAGAAGGATGGGAGTTGGATACGCTTTATCAAGACCCTTGGAATTGTCTTTGCCTAGGTTGCCATCTACTCCTTCATTTGAGTGGGTGAAATTCATTTCTATTAGCTTTATTATTCCACTTGAATATGGCTTGCTTGAAACGGATGGACAACTTAGGGAGCTTTGTGGGATGAAGCGTAAGCAAAAAAGATTTTGTGGTTGGCGTTACAAATCAAGGCTTATTATGGTTGATGCTTCAAACATGAAACATAAAGGTTGGAGTAGTGCTCAAATAGATGGGTCTAGGGGATTGTTGGTCACTCTATTGAGAATTCTCCTTACCTGCCACCCGATTGGACTAATAATGATGATCAACTTCAAGACGAGTGTGAAAACAAAGTGTGGGATCCCGGATCACAAGAAGAGGACCAACTTTGGGAGCCCCAAGCTTGTGAAGAACTCCATCAAGACTTGGCTCAATCCATGAGATATCTTGGGGCACAATGGAGAACCAAGCATTGGTGGGAGTTCCAAGATGAGTTTAAGCACAAGCCACCTTGATAGGAGCTCCCCATAAGTCCAACTTAAGGACAATAAACAAAAGTGCTAGGTGGGAGACACCCCACCATGGTAATATCTTTTCATTTTTCCTTTTGTAAATATTGGTAAAAGTAGTTTAATTTCATGTTTTTACTAGTTTGTTGAGTTTATTTGGTAGTATAATATGTTAAATAAGGTTTTAGGTTGTTTTGATAGCTGTTCGGAGGTTTGGAAGACTTGGTTTGGTGCAAGAACTTGGAAAAATTTTGAAAAAAATAGAGCACCATCCACGCGTATGCGCACTGCACGCGTACGCGCACCTCAAGCATTTTCGACCATCCACGCGGACGCGCACATAGCGCGTACGCATGGATGCAAAAATTCCAACCCCAGCCAAAAACCCGAGAGTTAGGCCTACACTGTGCGGACATTGGGCCTAAGACACAAACCAACCCACGCGTATGCGCACCTGGCGCGTACGCCTCCTTGATACCAAATGCGCAATGCACGCGTACGCACGCTGTGCGCGCGTGCGCCGATAGCGCCACTTGTCCTCCTGATACATGTTCCAGAGAATTGGGCCAATCTTGGGCTGACACTATGCGCCCAGCCTAGCCCACGTGTGCGCGCACCTGGTGTGTACGCGCCCTTAGGCCAAAATGCACATCGGTGCGTAAGCGTGCATGACGCGTCCGCGCCGGTAAAAAAAAATAGTTTTTTTCCTCATCTTCCATTTTCTTTTGTTTATCGCATTCGCATACTTCCCTTCTTTGCATTTTCATTTTGTTTTTATAGCCTGTTTTTACTTTATTTTTTTCGAGTTTTTTTATTTTAATAATGGTGTTGAATTCTCTTACTCAATTGTTGAGAATTTCTTGTATTATTTTGGTGCTTCGTGACTTGTTTGATATTGATGGGTGATGGAAACTTTTAAATCAATGCTTCATCTTTTATGCCTTTCATGACCCATTTTTTCTTATTTGAACTTGATGCTCAACATGCTCTTCATGCTTTGATTTTACTCTTACATCAGGTATTAGTTAATATGCCATTAGCTTATATTGCTTTCTCACTTACATGTGTAGCTAACATGTAGTGAGAACCTTACTCTTATTTGGCATTAGCCCCGGCCTACGTTCTACTTGTTTTGATATCTTTGTTATAGGCCTAATTGTCGTTCTTCTTTCCTCCCCTTTTAGGTTGGCCACCAAGAAAGGAGAAAAAGGAAAAGCTTTTAAATGTGGCAATAAACAAGTCATCCGCACAATCTTTTGACGGAGCTCATCAATTGTAGCAACCCATCCACCTTGCTCTTCTTTGCATGCACCGAGGACGGTGCAATCTTCATGTGTGGGGAGGTCGTTCGACCGATCTCCATGGGTAACAATTTCCTTTTCAACACCAATTTTTTTTATTATTTTCTTCGTTAGATAGTTGTTGCATCACATGTTAGGTTGCATGCTAGTTAGAATTTGTACATATTTTTACCACTTCTTTCCTATTAGGACTACTTGGTTAGGGTGATGATTTCTTTTTCAAGAAATTATTTTTAGGGTAACCTACCAATTTAAAAACTTTTGGTTGAACTTTCTTGAAAGAATTTATTTTGGAGCATATCTTTGAGCTAAGAACACAAGCTTGTGAGATTTGAGCCTAATGGTATGGTTACATCTTATAACCACTTATTTTTCTTCTTGTGTGCATTGTTCTCTTCCTGTGATTGTGATCTTTGATTTGTTTGATTCTTTATATCCATTATTTTGTGTATTCATGCATTTATATGATTGAGGCCATCATTTCATTTAGCTTACTTACCCAAATGGCCTTACCTTTTATCTTCCATTATTAGCCAATTTGAGCTTATGATTAACTCACTTGTTCTTAATTTAGCACATTACAAGCCTTAAAGCGGAAAACAATAAATGTCCTTATTTGGATCTTTGATTAGCTTAGGCTAGAGTGTGTATCAAGTATAGGAATCTTGGGACATTGGGTGAATAAAAGGGTAGTTTTGTATTTTTGTTGAAAATATTGGGAATTGGGTGCATGCTCATGTATTAATCAATGTAAAACCTTATGCATTGATGTTTTTGTATATATTGTAAAGCAAAAGAAAGAAAAAAATGAGAAAGACAAAAGAAAAAGGAAAGAAAAATAATATGGAAAAGAAAAGGAAAAAAAATAGAAAGAAAAAGAAAGAAACAAAGAAAAAAGAAATAAATAAAAGGGGACAAAATGCCCTAAAGCAAAGCTCAATAAGGGTCAATGCATAAGTGTTGTGAAATGAAAAGGAAATACATGAGTATGTGAAAAAGTGAGAAAAATGGGTAGTTAGGTTAACTTTGAAATTGTATAGGATGTCATAGGTTAAGTGGAAAGTTTAAGCTTATCAAAGATTCAAATTTCAAGCTCACTTGACCAAATATGCATCCTTACCTTGACCCTAGCCCCATTACAACCTAAAGAAAAGACCTCATGATACTTGTATGCATGCATGAAATATATGTTGATTGTTAGAAGAAAAAAAAAATCTTAGAAAGCATGATTAGGGGAGAATTGAGAGAATCGACCCTACACACTTGAGCGACTAGAGTGCAAACACTTCCGGTGAGGGTTCGATGCTCAATTCCTTGATTCCCGGCTTTCATGAGCATTCTTCTTGCAAGTCTACTTGAACTTCATTTTGATATTTAAATTGGTAGGATTCATGAGTCGTCATGGGACCTTAGTCCTACTTGTGCATGTATGTCTTGGAGAGTGATTTATTTTTAACCAAGTAGGTAGAATCATTTTGTATTTAGTTGCATGCATATAGATAGGTGCATTTAGTTAGATCTCATTGAATAAATGTTGATATCATTTGCTTTCTCTTGGTTTAAGCATGAGGACATGCTTGGTTAAAGTATGGGGAGGTTGATAAACCCCATATTTAGGGTTTATCTTGTGTTGAATTTAGAGGGTTTTGTCAACCTTTCTCCCATTTATCCAATGAAATAGCATAGTTTTGTAAATTCTCCTTTAATTGTGCTTAAGAGTGAAAACATGCTTTTTAGGTCCTTAATTGTTTAATCTTGATTTACCTTTGATTCCATTAGATGCCTTGATATGTTTGTTAAGTGATTTCAGATTTATGAGGCAAAGATTGGATCAAGGGAAGGAAGGAAAAGCATGTAAAAAATGGAGAACTCATGAAGAAATGAAGGAATCGCAAAAGCTGTCAAGCCGACCTCTTCGCACTTAATCGACCATAACTTGAGCTACAGAAATCCAAATGATGCGGTTTCAGTTGCGTTGGAAAGATAACATCCGGGGCTTCGAAACAATATAAGATTTGTCATATTTATTACACGTATGGTGATGCGTACGTGCATTGTATGCACACACATCGTTACTGCCATATGATCCACTTAAAGCAATATATGGCTAGCGAATTCTAAAGCCTTGTGGGCCCAATCCAACTCATTTCTGATGCTATTTAAGCCAAGGATTGAAGGGGAATCAACACACTTTAGATACTTTTATACTTTCACACATTAGTTTAGTTTAGAGTAGTTTTAGAGAGAGAAGCTCTCACTTCTCTCTAGGATTAGGATTAGGTTTTAGATCTAGATTAGAATTTCTTAGATCTAGGTTTAATTTCATGCTTTGATTTACTTTTCCTTTTGCAATTTTTCTTATTCTACCTTACCTCTCTCTAGTTTAGCATTTAATTTATGTAATTCTCTACTTTTATGTTGATGCACTTTTGTTCTTCTATCTCTCTTTTAATGCAATTTATGATTCATGTTCCTTTATTGTTCATTTGATTTATTGTTGTTTAATTCCTTGCAATTGAGTAGTGTAGATTTACTTTCCATGCAATTTTACTATGCTTTCCTTTTATGCCTTCCAAGTGTTTGATGAAATGCTTGGTTGGACTTTAGTGTAGATTTTGTTCCTCTTGGCTTTGGTAGAGTAATTAGTGACGCTTGAGTTATCTAATGCCTTTGTTGATTAATAATTAGAAGTTGCTAATTGATTTGGATACCACTAAAGCTAGTCTTTCCCTTGGGAGTTGGCTAGGACTTGTGGAATCAAGTTGATTCATCCACTTGACTTTCCTCCATAGTTAGAGGTTAACTAAGTGGTAGCAATGAATAATTGTGGTCACAATTGAGGAGGATAACTAGGATAGGACTTCTAATTCTCACAACCTTGCCAAGAGCTTTCTAGTTGTTAGTTTATTTTTATTGCCATTTATTTTTCATGCCTCTTATCCCAAAAACCCCAAAACATACTCCATAACCAATAACAAGACACTTCATTGTAATTCTTAGGGAGAACGATCCAAGGTTCAATACTTCGGTTTATAAATTTAGGGGTTTGTACTTGTGACAAACAAATTTTTGCATGAAAGGACTATTGTTGGTTTAGAGACTATACTTGCAACGAGAATTTATTTGTGAATTCTAAACCAAATAAAAGTCTAATCATCACTAACGCCTCTACAATTGCCAGGCTGGCGTTCCCACATCTGATCTATCACCATTGTGAGGCTGCTAGGGTGCGCATTAATCATGACACACTCATCCTCATTGAGAGGTCCATCTCCAAGAAGACCATGAGTATGCTTGGAAATATGCTAAAGTCCCGAGAGAGGAGCCAGTTTTTCCACCTCAACCGAAGCAGCCAGTGATGCCTCAGGGACACTATTTACCTCCACAGGAGTATTGGCAGCAGCTGACCACATCTATTGATCAATTGAGGATGGATCATGAGAGCCACTCTGCTCTCCTTCAGCAGCTTTTGGAGGAGCAGCAAAGTCAGCGGCGGGAGATAGAGCAGATGAGGCGTGTTTTGTTATTAGTTATGAGGTATTGCAATAAAGTGTCTTGTTATTGGTTATGAGATATGTTTGGGATTTTTGAGATTTTAGACAAGAAATATAAATGGCAAAGGAAATAAACTAACAACTAGAAAGGTCTTGGCAAGGTTTGGTGGTCAAGGATCTCTATCCCTATTACTAACCACAACATGAGAATTGGCAAGGATCAATCCCACTAAGTCATCATCTAACTAGTAGTAAAGAAAAGTCAAGTGAGCTATATCAATCCAAGTCCATAAGTCCTAGCTCTCCACCAATTCAATTAGTGAGACCTAGAGTTAATGGCTCCCAATCATCAATCACTTGGACATTAGTAACTCAAGAGTTCCTAAGTTACCTTCCCAAGCCAAGAGCATAAAATTCTACTCTAACATCCTTCCAAGCATTTCATCAAACACTTGGAAGGCATAAAAGGAAAGCATAGTAAAATTGCAAGGAAAGTAAATCTACACTACTCAATTGCAAGGAATTAAACAACAACAAATCAAATCAACAATAAAGGAACATGAATCATAAATTGCATTAAAGGAAAATGGAAGAACAAGAGTGCATCAACATGAAAGTAGAGAATTACAAGAATTGAAATACAAAACTAGAGAGAGGAGAAGTAGAGGAAGAAGAACTGATAAAGGAAAAGTAAATCTAAGCATGAAAATAACCTAGATCTAAGAAATTCTAATCTAGATCTAAAACCTACTCCTAATCCTAATGCCTCAGGGACACTATTTACCTCCACAGGAGTATTGGCAGCAGCTGACCACATCTATTGATCAATTGAGGATGGATCATGAGAGCCACTCTGCTCTCCTTCAGCAGCTTTTGGAGGAGCAGCAAAGTCAGCGGCGGGAGATAGAGCAGATGAGGCGTGTTTTGTTATTAGTTATGAGGTATTGCAATAAAGTGTCTTGTTATTGGTTATGAGATATGTTTGGGATTTTTGAGATTTTAGACAAGAAATATAAATGGCAAAGGAAATAAACTAACAACTAGAAAGGTCTTGGCAAGGTTTGGTGGTCAAGGATCTCTATCCCTATTACTAACCACAACATGAGAATTGGCAAGGATCAATCCCACTAAGTCATCATCTAACTAGTAGTAAAGAAAAGTCAAGTGAGCTATATCAATCCAAGTCCATAAGTCCTAGCTCTCCACCAATTCAATTAGTGAGACCTAGAGTTAATGGCTCCCAATCATCAATCACTTGGACATTAGTAACTCAAGAGTTCCTAAGTTACCTTCCCAAGCCAAGAGCATAAAATTCTACTCTAACATCCTTCCAAGCATTTCATCAAACACTTGGAAGGCATAAAAGGAAAGCATAGTAAAATTGCAAGGAAAGTAAATCTACACTACTCAATTGCAAGGAATTAAACAACAACAAATCAAATCAACAATAAAGGAACATGAATCATAAATTGCATTAAAGGAAAATGGAAGAACAAGAGTGCATCAACATGAAAGTAGAGAATTACAAGAATTGAAATACAAAACTAGAGAGAGGAGAAGTAGAGGAAGAAGAACTGATAAAGGAAAAGTAAATCTAAGCATGAAAATAACCTAGATCTAAGAAATTCTAATCTAGATCTAAAACCTACTCCTAATCCTAATGCCTCAGGGACACTATTTACCTCCACAGGAGTATTGGCAGCAGCTGACCACATCTATTGATCAATTGAGGATGGATCATGAGAGCCACTCTGCTCTCCTTCAGCAGCTTTTGGAGGAGCAGCAAAGTCAGCGGCGGGAGATAGAGCAGATGAGGCGTGTTTTGTTATTAGTTATGAGGTATTTCAATAAAGTGTCTTGTTATTGGTTATGAGATATGTTTGGGATTTTTGAGATTTTAGACAAGAAATATAAATGGCAAAGGAAATAAACTAACAACTAGAAAGGTCTTGGCAAGGTTTGGTGGTCAAGGATCTCTATCCCTATTACTAACCACAACATGAGAATTGGCAAGGATCAATCCCACTAAGTCATCATCTAACTAGTAGTAAAGAAAAGTCAAGTGAGCTATATCAATCCAAGTCCATAAGTCCTAGCTCTCCACCAATTCAATTAGTGAGACCTAGAGTTAATGGCTCCCAATCATCAATCACTTGGACATTAGTAACTCAAGAGTTCCTAAGTTACCTTCCCAAGCCAAGAGCATAAAATTCTACTCTAACATCCTTCCAAGCATTTCATCAAACACTTGGAAGGCATAAAAGGAAAGCATAGTAAAATTGCAAGGAAAGTAAATCTACACTACTCAATTGCAAGGAATTAAACAACAACAAATCAAATCAACAATAAAGGAACATGAATCATAAATTGCATTAAAGGAAAATGGAAGAACAAGAGTGCATCAACATGAAAGTAGAGAATTACAAGAATTGAAATACAAAACTAGAGAGAGGAGAAGTAGAGGAAGAAGAACTGATAAAGGAAAAGTAAATCTAAGCATGAAAATAACCTAGATCTAAGAAATTCTAATCTAGATCTAAAACCTACTCCTAATCCTAATGCCTCAGGGACACTATTTACCTCCACAGGAGTATTGGCAGCAGCTGACCACATCTATTGATCAATTGAGGATGGATCATGAGAGCCACTCTGCTCTCCTTCAGCAGCTTTTGGAGGAGCAGCAAAGTCAGCGGCGGGAGATAGAGCAGATGAGGCGTGTTTTGTTATTAGTTATGAGGTATTTCAATAAAGTGTCTTGTTATTGGTTATGAGATATGTTTGGGATTTTTGAGATTTTAGACAAGAAATATAAATGGCAAAGGAAATAAACTAACAACTAGAAAGGTCTTGGCAAGGTTTGGTGGTCAAGGATCTCTATCCCTATTACTAACCACAACATGAGAATTGGCAAGGATCAATCCCACTAAGTCATCATCTAACTAGTAGTAAAGAAAAGTCAAGTGAGCTATATCAATCCAAGTCCATAAGTCCTAGCTCTCCACCAATTCAATTAGTGAGACCTAGAGTTAATGGCTCCCAATCATCAATCACTTGGACATTAGTAACTCAAGAGTTCCTAAGTTACCTTCCCAAGCCAAGAGCATAAAATTCTACTCTAACATCCTTCCAAGCATTTCATCAAACACTTGGAAGGCATAAAAGGAAAGCATAGTAAAATTGCAAGGAAAGTAAATCTACACTACTCAATTGCAAGGAATTAAACAACAACAAATCAAATCAACAATAAAGGAACATGAATCATAAATTGCATTAAAGGAAAATGGAAGAACAAGAGTGCATCAACATGAAAGTAGAGAATTACAAGAATTGAAATACAAAACTAGAGAGAGGAGAAGTAGAGGAAGAAGAACTGATAAAGGAAAAGTAAATCTAAGCATGAAAATAACCTAGATCTAAGAAATTCTAATCTAGATCTAAAACCTACTCCTAATCCTAATGCCTCAGGGACACTATTTACCTCCACAGGAGTATTGGCAGCAGCTGACCACATCTATTGATCAATTGAGGATGGATCATGAGAGCCACTCTGCTCTCCTTCAGCAGCTTTTGGAGGAGCAGCAAAGTCAGCGGCGGGAGATAGAGCAGATGAGGCGTGTTTTGTTATTAGTTATGAGGTATTTCAATAAAGTGTCTTGTTATTGGTTATGAGATATGTTTGGGATTTTTGAGATTTTAGACAAGAAATATAAATGGCAAAGGAAATAAACTAACAACTAGAAAGGTCTTGGCAAGGTTTGGTGGTCAAGGATCTCTATCCCTATTACTAACCACAACATGAGAATTGGCAAGGATCAATCCCACTAAGTCATCATCTAACTAGTAGTAAAGAAAAGTCAAGTGAGCTATATCAATCCAAGTCCATAAGTCCTAGCTCTCCACCAATTCAATTAGTGAGACCTAGAGTTAATGGCTCCCAATCATCAATCACTTGGACATTAGTAACTCAAGAGTTCCTAAGTTACCTTCCCAAGCCAAGAGCATAAAATTCTACTCTAACATCCTTCCAAGCATTTCATCAAACACTTGGAAGGCATAAAAGGAAAGCATAGTAAAATTGCAAGGAAAGTAAATCTACACTACTCAATTGCAAGGAATTAAACAACAACAAATCAAATCAACAATAAAGGAACATGAATCATAAATTGCATTAAAGGAAAATGGAAGAACAAGAGTGCATCAACATGAAAGTAGAGAATTACAAGAATTGAAATACAAAACTAGAGAGAGGAGAAGTAGAGGAAGAAGAACTGATAAAGGAAAAGTAAATCTAAGCATGAAAATAACCTAGATCTAAGAAATTCTAATCTAGATCTAAAACCTACTCCTAATCCTAATGCCTCAGGGACACTATTTACCTCCACAGGAGTATTGGCAGCAGCTGACCACATCTATTGATCAATTGAGGATGGATCATGAGAGCCACTCTGCTCTCCTTCAGCAGCTTTTGGAGGAGCAGCAAAGTCAGCGGCGGGAGATAGAGCAGATGAGGCGTGTTTTGTTATTAGTTATGAGGTATTTCAATAAAGTGTCTTGTTATTGGTTATGAGATATGTTTGGGATTTTTGAGATTTTAGACAAGAAATATAAATGGCAAAGGAAATAAACTAACAACTAGAAAGGTCTTGGCAAGGTTTGGTGGTCAAGGATCTCTATCCCTATTACTAACCACAACATGAGAATTGGCAAGGATCAATCCCACTAAGTCATCATCTAACTAGTAGTAAAGAAAAGTCAAGTGAGCTATATCAATCCAAGTCCATAAGTCCTAGCTCTCCACCAATTCAATTAGTGAGACCTAGAGTTAATGGCTCCCAATCATCAATCACTTGGACATTAGTAACTCAAGAGTTCCTAAGTTACCTTCCCAAGCCAAGAGCATAAAATTCTACTCTAACATCCTTCCAAGCATTTCATCAAACACTTGGAAGGCATAAAAGGAAAGCATAGTAAAATTGCAAGGAAAGTAAATCTACACTACTCAATTGCAAGGAATTAAACAACAACAAATCAAATCAACAATAAAGGAACATGAATCATAAATTGCATTAAAGGAAAATGGAAGAACAAGAGTGCATCAACATGAAAGTAGAGAATTACAAGAATTGAAATACAAAACTAGAGAGAGGAGAAGTAGAGGAAGAAGAACTGATAAAGGAAAAGTAAATCTAAGCATGAAAATAACCTAGATCTAAGAAATTCTAATCTAGATCTAAAACCTACTCCTAATCCTAATGCCTCAGGGACACTATTTACCTCCACAGGAGTATTGGCAGCAGCTGACCACATCTATTGATCAATTGAGGATGGATCATGAGAGCCACTCTGCTCTCCTTCAGCAGCTTTTGGAGGAGCAGCAAAGTCAGCGGCGGGAGATAGAGCAGATGAGGCGTGTTTTGTTATTAGTTATGAGGTATTTCAATAAAGTGTCTTGTTATTGGTTATGAGATATGTTTGGGATTTTTGAGATTTTAGACAAGAAATATAAATGGCAAAGGAAATAAACTAACAACTAGAAAGGTCTTGGCAAGGTTTGGTGGTCAAGGATCTCTATCCCTATTACTAACCACAACATGAGAATTGGCAAGGATCAATCCCACTAAGTCATCATCTAACTAGTAGTAAAGAAAAGTCAAGTGAGCTATATCAATCCAAGTCCATAAGTCCTAGCTCTCCACCAATTCAATTAGTGAGACCTAGAGTTAATGGCTCCCAATCATCAATCACTTGGATATTAGTAACTCAAGAGTTCCTAAGTTACCTTCCCAAGCCAAGAGCATAAAATTCTACTCTAACATCCTTCCAAGCATTTCATCAAACACTTGGAAGGCATAAAAGGAAAGCATAGTAAAATTGCAAGGAAAGTAAATCTACACTACTCAATTGCAAGGAATTAAACAACAACAAATCAAATCAACAATAAAGGAACATGAATCATAAATTGCATTAAAGGAAAATGGAAGAACAAGAGTGCATCAACATGAAAGTAGAGAATTACAAGAATTGAAATACAAAACTAGAGAGAGGAGAAGTAGAGGAAGAAGAACTGATAAAGGAAAAGTAAATCTAAGCATGAAAATAACCTAGATCTAAGAAATTCTAATCTAGATCTAAAACCTACTCCTAATCCTAATGCCTCAGGGACACTATTTACCTCCACAGGAGTATTGGCAGCAGCTGACCACATCTATTGATCAATTGAGGATGGATCATGAGAGCCACTCTGCTCTCCTTCAGCAGCTTTTGGAGGAGCAGCAAAGTCAGCGGCGGGAGATAGAGCAGATGAGGCGTGTTTTGTTATTAGTTATGAGGTATTTCAATAAAGTGTCTTGTTATTGGTTATGAGATATGTTTGGGATTTTTGAGATTTTAGACAAGAAATATAAATGGCAAAGGAAATAAACTAACAACTAGAAAGGTCTTGGCAAGGTTTGGTGGTCAAGGATCTCTATCCCTATTACTAACCACAACATGAGAATTGGCAAGGATCAATCCCACTAAGTCATCATCTAACTAGTAGTAAAGAAAAGTCAAGTGAGCTATATCAATCCAAGTCCATAAGTCCTAGCTCTCCACCAATTCAATTCGTGAGACCTAGAGTTAATGGCTCCCAATCATCAATCACTTGGACATTAGTAACTCAAGAGTTCCTAAGTTACCTTCCCAAGCCAAGAGCATAAAATTCTACTCTAACATCCTTCCAAGCATTTCATCAAACACTTGGAAGGCATAAAAGGAAAGCATAGTAAAATTGCAAGGAAAGTAAATCTACACTACTCAATTGCAAGGAATTAAACAACAACAAATCAAATCAACAATAAAGGAACATGAATCATAAATTGCATTAAAGGAAAATGGAAGAACAAGAGTGCATCAACATGAAAGTAGAGAATTACAAGAATTGAAATACAAAACTAGAGAGAGGAGAAGTAGAGGAAGAAGAACTGATAAAGGAAAAGTAAATCTAAGCATGAAAATAACCTAGATCTAAGAAATTCTAATCTAGATCTAAAACCTACTCCTAATCCTAATGCCTCAGGGACACTATTTACCTCCACAGGAGTATTGGCAGCAGCTGACCACATCTATTGATCAATTGAGGATGGATCATGAGAGCCACTCTGCTCTCCTTCAGCAGCTTTTGGAGGAGCAGCAAAGTCAGCGGCGGGAGATAGAGCAGATGAGGCGTGTTTTGTTATTAGTTATGAGGTATTTCAATAAAGTGTCTTGTTATTGGTTATGAGATATGTTTGGGATTTTTGAGATTTTAGACAAGAAATATAAATGGCAAAGGAAATAAACTAACAACTAGAAAGGTCTTGGCAAGGTTTGGTGGTCAAGGATCTCTATCCCTATTACTAACCACAACATGAGAATTGGCAAGGATCAATCCCACTAAGTCATCATCTAACTAGTAGTAAAGAAAAGTCAAGTGAGCTATATCAATCCAAGTCCATAAGTCCTAGCTCTCCACCAATTCAATTAGTGAGACCTAGAGTTAATGGCTCCCAATCATCAATCACTTGGACATTAGTAACTCAAGAGTTCCTAAGTTACCTTCCCAAGCCAAGAGCATAAAATTCTACTCTAACATCCTTCCAAGCATTTCATCAAACACTTGGAAGGCATAAAAGGAAAGCATAGTAAAATTGCAAGGAAAGTAAATCTACACTACTCAATTGCAAGGAATTAAACAACAACAAATCAAATCAACAATAAAGGAACATGAATCATAAATTGCATTAAAGGAAAATGGAAGAACAAGAGTGCATCAACATGAAAGTAGAGAATTACAAGAATTGAAATACAAAACTAGAGAGAGGAGAAGTAGAGGAAGAAGAACTGATAAAGGAAAAGTAAATCTAAGCATGAAAATAACCTAGATCTAAGAAATTCTAATCTAGATCTAAAACCTACTCCTAATCCTAGAGAGAAGTGAGAGCTTCTCTCTCTAAAACTAACTTTTCCTCTAAAACTAATCTAAACTAAACTAATAATGACTAGGTGTGTAATGTCTGTTGACTCCTCTTCATCCCTTGGGTTAAATAGCATCAGAAGTTAGTTGGATTTGGGCTTGGGAAGCCCAGAATTCGCCCCAGCATTTTGCCTTTAAGTGAGTCACGTGCGGACATCGACGCGTACGCGTCCTGTGCGTGTACGCGTCGCCATGCGATGTCACAATCCACGCGTGCGCATCTGCTGCGCGTGCGCGTGGGTCTCAGCATTCCAAATCCTTGCTTTTCCATGATTTCTCCACTTTGCATGCTTTCCTCTCCATTCCTTTGATTCATTCCTAGCCTTTTCAACCTGAAATCACTTAACAAACAAATCAAGGCATCTAGTGGAATCAAAGGTGAATTAAATTTAGCTAATTAAGGGCCTAGAAAGCAAGTTTTCACACTTAAGCACAAATTGGGAGACAATTGATGAGAGGAACTTTTGCGTGGTCTAGAAATTTGCGGATAAATCCTCGTTGCAAGTATAGTTTCTAAACCTTCAAAAGTCCTTTCATACAAACGTTTTGGTTGTCACAAGTAACAAACCCCTTTTAAAATTGATAACCGAGTATTTAAACCTCGGGTCGTCTTCTCAAGGAATTGCAGGGAGGTATGTTCTTATTATTGGTTATGAGTTTGTAAATTAAGGGTTTTAGAAATTAGGGAGCAGTATGTTACATAAGAAGAATAAAATAAATAAATAACTATAAAATAAACTCTTGGCAAAGTATGAAAACAGGAAGTCCTATCCTGGTTATCCTTATCAATTGTAATGAGAATTGGATTTTTCTCCCACTTTGTTGACCTCTAACTATGAAGGTAAGTTAAGTGGATGAATTAATTTTTATTCCTCAGGTCCTAGTCTTTCCTTGGAAAAGGCTAGAGTTATTGGAACTCAAATTAATTCTTGAAGAATTCCAATTTTCAATCAACAATGAGTTTGATAACTCAAGTGTTTCCAATGATTCAACCAAAGCCAAAAGGGAAGAAAGTCTACTTGAATGAAAATAATTTGGATAAACACGGAGCATTAATAAATTAAAGAGAGCAATCATAAGTCTGCAATACCTCAAATTATATTAAATAAAATATTCAAATCATAACATGGAAAAGTTCATAAATTAAATTGGGAAAATAAATAAAAATAAAGAACTTGGGATTGAGAGCCACTCCTAAAACTAAGAGAAATCCTAAATCCTAATCCTAAGAGAGAGGAGAGAACCTCTCTCTCTAAAAACTACATCTACTCCTAAAATTGTGAATATGAGAGCCTTTCCTCATGAATGGATGCATTCCCCCACTTTATAGCCTCTAATCTGTGTTTTCTGGGCCGCAAACTGGGTCAAAAATAGCCCAGAATTCACTGGTTGCGAATTCGAACACGCTGATTTCTGTCACTGCAATGTGTCCGCGTGGATCACACGTTCTCATCGCCTATCGTCAGGGAAACTATAGAATATTATCTATCAAATCGAAGCCCCGGACGTTAGCTTTCCAACGCAACTGGAACCGCATCATTTGGACCTCTGTAGCTAAAGTTATAGCCGTTTGAGTGCGAAGAGGTCAGGCTGGACAGCTTAGCAACTTCTTCAACTTCTTGTATTCCTTCCACTTTTGCACGCTTCCTTTCTATCCTCTAAGCCATTCCTGCCCTGTAATCTCTGAAATCACTTAACACACATATCAAAGCATCTAATGGTAATAAGAGAGGATTAATATTAGCAATTACAAGATCAAAGAAGCATGTTTTCAATCAAAGTACATAATTAGGAAGGCAAATGTAAAACCATGCAAATAGTATGAATAAGTGGGTAAAGAGTTGATAAAAACCACTCAATTGAGCATAAGATAAACCATAAAATAGTGGTTTATCAACTTCCCCACACTTAAACACTAGCATGTCCTCATGCTAAGCTCAAGAGAAGCTATAAAGATGAAGAGGAATGGTAGAATGTATGAAATGCAACCTATCTTATATGAATGCAACTATATGCAGAATATTTCTAACTACTTGGTTTAAAAGTAAATAAATTCTCCAAGAATAAATATGAACTGGATTTCACTAACTCAAATCATGAAAATGAATTACAAATAGACTTGCAAGAAGAAAATAGCTCATGAAAGCAGGGAACAAAGAATCGAGCATCGAACCCTCACTGGTAGTGTATACACTCTAATCACTCATGTGTTTAAGGTTCGATTCTCTCAATCCTCTACTAACCTTGCTCTCTAAGGCTTACTCTTCATCTAACAATCAACATAAATTTAATGCATAGATACACATATCAAGAGGTCTTTTAAGGGTTGTAATGGGGTTAGGATCAAGGTGGGATTGTATTTGGCCAAGTGGACTAAAATCTGAATCCTTAATTAACTTAAACTTTCCACCTAACTTTAGACAATCCGTGTAATCACAATACAAAATCTAACTATCCATCAACCATGTTTTTCACATTATTCATGCATTCTAATTCTAAGTACCGTACATATGCATTGCTTTCACCACTTACTTTGGGGCATTTTGTCCCCTTTCTCTTATTTGCACTTTTTCTCTTCTTTTTCTCTTTTTCTTCTTCTTTTTTTTATATTATATTTTATTTATTTTTTTTCAATGCATATGGTTAAATTATTGAATGCATGAACATGTCCTAAATATTTCTTTCACATTTTCAGAAAAATTCTAACATACTCAATTCTCAAACCAAATATTTTCAATCTCAATTTTCCCATACTTAAATTATAAGCACTCTCACTAGTCTAAGCTAACCAAGGATTCAAATTAAGGACATTATTGTTTTCCGCTTAGAGTTAGTGATGAGCTAAAGTAAAGAACAAAGGGGTAAAATAGGCTCAAAATTGGTTTGCAATGGATAATGAAAGGGTTAAGGCCATATGGGTATGTAAGCTCAGTGAAATAAGGCCTCAATCATGTAAGTGTATGCATACATCAAATAATGGAAATATAGAATTAAGCAAGACAAATATCACAATTTTAGAGAGAAAAATACACACTAAAACAGAATTTTGGTTGATAAAATGCATCCAATTCAAATAGGCTCAAAAATCTCACAGGTTTTGTGTGTTCGAGTTCTAAACCATGTTCCAAAATAATATTTCTTCAAACAAGTGTAACAAAAATTTTATTCAAATTAGTGAAATGCTATAAAAAGTTTCTTGAAAAAGAAAATATTTCTTCAACCAAGTGGTAAAATATGCAAAAAAAATCAAACAAATATGCAAATACAATAACTAATAAGGAAAATAAATCATTGGTGTTGAGATAGGAAGGTACTAACCCACGGAGATCGGTATCGACCTCCCCACACTTAAAGATTGCACCGTCCTCGGTGCATGCTAAGATGTGCAAGTGGATGGGGGTTGTGGTTCCTCAGCTGGGGCTCGTTTCGTTCCTTTCCTTTCTTGGTGGCCATCCTGAAAAAGGGAAGAGAAAGTAAAATAAATTTAAAGGGATAGAGCAAGGAAGAGGGTGGTGTAAGTGATAATCGATGCACAATAAAGAAGAATGATGTTAACACATGGTCCGGACGACATGTGAAAAGTTCATCAATGAAAATATAGCAAGTGTATATAGGGACAAGTAAATGCAAGGGGTTTATTGGCATGCAGGCAAAGGCATGAGTAGCATAGATCAAGCATTCAATGTCCAATTGAAATATGTTATCACTCGTAACGAACCATCACGTTTGTATTGACAATTAAATTCAATTAATCAAATAGTAAAGAGAATTTGTGAAAAGCAAGCATTTAGTGTAGTAGAATAAAGGAAATCTAAAAATAGTGCAGAATGCTATACGGGCGTTTTCACAAATACATAGCATGCATGGTAAATAAGCTATTGAAAATAATAAATTGAACATGCAAGCAACCCTTAAAAATTGGTATATAATCGCCAAACAATTCCTTAATAATCCATAAAAATATAGAAAATAATGACCCAAATAAATTTCTAACACCAATGAAAATAATGCAATGAATGAAAGTATGCAAATAAATTAAATAAAATAGAATGGGAGTGAAGAAAATAAGAAAGGAAGAAGAAAGAAATAAGAAAAAATAAGAAAAATAATGATTAGAGAAGAAAAGATAAGAAAATTGGCTGATCTGGATATTCTGTGCGCCGCTTGTGACGCGGACGCGTGAGTGACGCGGTCGCGTGGTGCGTGATAAGGTCAGGTGACGCGGACGTGTGGGTCACGCGATTGCGTGGCCTGTTTTGTGCGATTGGCGCGAGTGCAGTCTCGCGGTCGCGCAACTCTCTGTTCGAAACTCTTTTCCCAAAAATCTGGGTGACGCGATCGCGTGAGGGATGTGATCGCATGAATGGCCATCTTTTAAAAGCGACGCGGACGCGTGGGGCCTGCGTTCGCGTGGTGAGGCTTGGGCTTCCAGCACGAGTCCAGCCCAACTCCAGCTCAACTTTCTGCCATACACCCATTTACGTCGATTCCACAGAGCCACGCGTTCGCGTGGGTGACACGGATGCGTGGGGAAGCTATTTTTCAAATGACGCGGCCGCATCGGCGACGCGGTCGCGTGGATCAGTTTGTGCCATTAGCGCGCCTCCAGCCACGCTTTCGCGTGACTTTCTGTTTACTTTCTTTTCTTCACAACGCACATACAACGCGGACGCGTCGGCGACGCTACCGCGTCGCGTGCATGCTTTTTTTTTTTAATGCAATATGCAAAATGCAATGCTTAATGTGAATGCTATGAAAACTTCCAGGTTCAATGAAAATTAAAATAAAATAAAAACAAACAACATGAAATAAAATTGAAAAAGAAACGATCATACCATGGTGGGTTGTCTCTGATGACAAGTCATCTTAGCCTATTTTAACTAGTCTTTTTTTCTTGTTTTCATTAGAATTATGCACTTTCTTGAGCTACAAGCAAGCCAATTAGGTAGATTTTCATGTTTCCCTTGATTGAATCAACCATGTATGAATTCATGCTATTTCATGAGGTTTTATACTATAATTGTCACATATTATGAAAGAATGAATATCTCATGATTTTAAGCATAGCTTTGATGTGTTTGGTTGATTAATTATAGGTGAAGAAAGCTTGGAGAAAGGTTGAAGCAAGAAGGAATAGCTAGGAGTAAAGAGAAGACAATGGAATAAGTGAAATTGAACCAGGAAGCAAAAAGCTGGACCTAAAGTTAGCATCAAACTTTTGCACAAACTTTTGGTTGAAAAGTTAGCCCAACGTTAGCCCCCTAACTTGGAGGCTAACGTTGGAACTTGAACATTACTCCCTGGGTACCAAAAGTTTGCGCCAACGTTAGCCCCCTAACTTTGAGGCTAACGTTGGCACATGAAATTAACCCCTGGGCACCAAAAGTTTGCGCCAACGTTAGCCCCCTAACTTTGAGGCTAACGTTGGCATGAAGAAAACCTCCCTGGGCACCAAAAGTTTGCGCCAACGTTAGCCCCCTAACTTGGTGGCTAACGTTGGCACATGAAAATCACAAGGAGAAGCAAAAGTTTGCGCCAACGTTAGCCCCCTAACTTGGTGGCTAACGTTGGCGCCACAAGTACACAAGGTAAGGCCAACGTTAGGGCCAAAGTTAGACCCCTAACGTTGGCACCAACGTTCATATCAGCAAAGTGGTGTTAGCTGATATGAAAAGTTGGAGCAAAAGTTAGACCCCTAACTTTTGCTCCAACTTTTGGTCCAACTTTTGCAAAACTCCAAACCGGTTCAATTGGTTCACTTTGGTTCTTCTCCAAACTTCAAGAGCAATCAACCAAGGCCTCTTTCAACCCAATTCCACCAAGAGCAAAGGCCCAACTCAAGGCTTGAAGATCATTTGAAGAAAGTGTATAAATAGGATAGAATTCAAGTTCTTCGGGGAGCTTTTCTTTTAGAGAGCTTTTCTTTTGAATTTTCATAATAGTTTCCGGAGAGTTTTGGATATTGAGTGATCTTTAATTTCTTTGTCTTGGGGAAGGAGAATTCACTTCTCTTCCTCTCAGTTTTATTGCTTTCAATTTCAATTACAATTGTCTTGGATCTTGGGTTAGAGAATTGAAGAAATTCTATTTCAATCTCATCCTTGGATCTCTCTGTTTATTTACTGCAATTGAATTTCCGTTTCTGTTACTTGCTTCTCATCTACTTTCCTTGCAATTTACAATTCCCTTGCAATTTTTCTTGTTGGATCTAGGAAGGCATTGAGATCTAGACTTGGTTTTCTAGTCTCTGGGCCCTGAGATCTGAATTTCTAATTTACATTTTGTTTCTTGCTTTTAATGTTCATTTACTTTACTGCTTCAAGATCTGATTCAATCCAAACCTCCTTTTACTCTTTTGTTTGATGCAAGTTACTTTCCTTTGTTTAAATTCTGCAAATCCAACTCCTAATCCCCTTTACATTTCGAGCCATTTACATTTCTTGCACTTTAAGTTTCTGCCATTTAATTTCTTGTTCTTTAAGATTCAGCAATTTAATTTCCTGCTCTCTTTAATTCCATGCAATTTAATTTCTGCAAATCACAAAACACTCAACTAAATCTTGATTCGCTTGACTAAATTAACCACTAAGCTAAAATTGCTCAATCCTTCAATCCCTGTGGGATCGACCTCACTCCCGTGAGTTTTTATTACTTGATACGACCCGGTACACTTGCCGGTTAGATTTGTGTGTTTTGGGGGAAATTTATTTTTCACCAAAATACTCATCAAGTTTTTGGCGCCGTTGCCGGGGATTGATTAGATTGACAATGATTAAGTGAGGTGGTGATCTAGATCAAGCACTTTTTCTTTAATTTTCGACTAACCCACTAACTGTTTGATTTTTTGCTTAATCTAACTAACACTTCAATCTGGCAGTAAATTGAAGTGTCACTGGTTTTGTGCATTTCTCATGCTCTGCTTGTATGTCAGGTACAAGAAGAACCATACCCAATTTTCATGAACAAGACGAAAGAACTCTCAGGAGGTTAAGAAGAGCTGAAAGAGGGAAAAATATTGTTGGAGAAGAGGAATCAGACAAAGAATTCCAAGAGATGGAGGAACATTTAACCAATCCACCAGGTGGAGAAGACAACAACAATGACAACCCACCCCAGAGGAGAGTTTTGGCTTCCTATACCTTTGCAAATCCTAGACATTGTGGGAGTAGCATCTTGGCTCCAAATGTCAATGCTAACAATTTTGAACTCAAACCATAACTCATCACCTTGGTTCAGAACAATTGCTCTTTTGGTGGAGGACCACTTGAGGACCCACACCAACATTTATCCACTTTCTTGAGGATATGCAACACTGTCAAAACTAATGGAGTGCCCCCTGACAGTTACAAGCTGATGCTATTCCCATTTTCTCTCAGGGACAAGGCCACTCAATGGTTGGAATCTTTTCCAAGGGACAGCATCAACAACTGGGATGATTTGGTAACCAAGTTTCTTGCCAAGTTTTACCCACCTCAGAGGATTATAAGGTTGAAGGCTGAGGTACAAACATTTACACAAATGGAGGCCGAACCCATCTATGAGGCATGGGAGAGGTACAAAGCTCTAATCAGGAAATGTCCCCCTGCCATGTTTAATGAGTGGGAGAAGCTTCAAAACTTCTATGAAGGCTTAACACTGAAATCCCAGGAAGCTTTGGATCATTCAGCTGGAGGTTCCTTGCAACTCATGAAAACTACAGAAGAGGCTCAAGAACTCATTGATATGGTGTCCAACAACCAATATTTCTTTGCTCATCAAAGAGGCCGCCAACCATCACAAAGGAGAGGAGTAATGGAGCTAGAAGGAGTGGATTCAATCCTGGCTCAAAACAAGATGATGCAGCAGCAAATTCAACGACAATTTGAGCAAATGGCCAAGAGGATTGATAGTCTCCAAGTTGCAGCAGTTAACACCAGCCAACCATCAACCACATGGGGACAGAGTGAAGAAACTCAAGAAGAACAACAACAAGAGCAAGTACAGTATATGCACAACCAAGGACCAAATGAAGTGTATGGTGATACATACAATCCATCCTGGAAAAACCACCCAAACCTCAGATGGGGAGATAACCATACCCAAAACCAACAACCATGGCAGAGGAACTCAAACCAACACAACCCAAGAAGCAACCAAAACCACAACCAGCAGCAAATTTACTAAAACCCCTACAGAAAACCTCAAAATAACTACCCCAACCTCAACCAATACCAATCTAATAACCAACCCACCAACCAAAATGCCTACCATCCACCACCCACATCTCATAACCCACCTCAAGTATCACCTGAAGCCCAAAGAATCACTCACTTGGAGGCCATGATAGACAAAATATTGAAACACCAGGAAATGGTAACCAAGAATCAGGAAGCCTCCCTGAAGAGCCTAGAGAGACAGATGGGGCAACTCTCCAAGCAAGTATCTGTTGAGAGACCTTCAAACTCACTGCCCAGTGACACAATTCCAAATCCCAAGGAGGAATGCAAGGCAATACAATTAAGGAGTGGGAGAACATTGATAAGCAACAATGACACTACAAAAAAGCAAGCAGAGAACATCAAAGAACCAACGGAGGATGAGAATCAAACAAAGGCAGATGAGGCTAAGGAGCAAGTTGTGATGCCAAACAAAGGCACTGAGAAACTTAAAGAGAAGGACAACCAGCCACATAGCTCAAAGGAAGTAGCTCAGGGACAGCAGCAAATAGAAAAGAGCATCACACCTCCACTGCCATATCCCCAGAGGTTCAACAAAGAGGTTAAAGACCAGCATTTTCACAAATTCCTTGAGATTTTCAAGAAGCTAGAAATTAATATTCCCTTGGCTGAAGCACTTGAGCAAATGCCTCTATATTCCAAGTTTCTGAAGGATCTTATCAACAAGAAAAGAAGTTGGCTTGAAAGGGAAACCGTATTACTTACTGAGGAATGCAGGGCCTTGATTCAAAGGGGGCTTCCTCCCAAGCTTGAGGACCCAGGGAGCTTCCTGTTGCCTTGCACCATTGGGGAATTGACCATCACTAAAGCAATGTGCGATCTCAGAGCAAGTATTAATTTAATACCATCCTCCTTGGTGAAAAAGCTGCATATAGAGGAGGTCAAACCAGTACAAATGTCTCTGGAGCTGGTAGACAAGTCAATGGTATACCCCAGGGGTGTAATTGAAAATCTTTTGGTCAAGGTGGACAGTTTTATATACCCTGCTGATTTTGTGGTTCTAGAATCAAACGATGATGATGGTGACTCTGTTATACTGGGAAGGCCATTCTTGGCCACTGCTAGAGCTATCATAGACGTAGAGGAAGGGGAATTAACTCTCAGGATGCATGACCAGAGTGTCACTCTGAAGGTATTACCAGAGGCACAATTTAGCAAGGAAAAGAAAGACTATATGAAAAATGACCAGGAAAGTCACAGCAACATCCCAATGCTAAGGAGTGTGCAGACTGATGAAAAAGCCCAAGAGGATAGTAGAGTATTGGCCACTGAAAAGAGAGGTCCCCAAGGAAAACCTACGGCCAGAAAAGAAAGAACAACAAAAGGAAAGATGAAACGCAGAAACAAAGCAAAAAGGGGTTGGAAGAACAGAAAGATTCCAACAGAGGGGCTTTCCAAAGGTGACAAAGTGCAACTGATATATCAACAGCTGGGGGCAAATCAACAAACCGAGGATTACTACACGGTCAGCAACATACTATCATTAGAGCATGCTGAAATTGAACACCAGAGAACAAAGAAGAGGATCACGGTCAGAGGAGACAAATTGAGGCCCTACAAGCACCAACCACCATAAAAGAAAGCCTCAATGTCAAGCTAATGACAATAAAAGAGCGCTCCATGGGAGGCAACCCATGCTTTAAGATTCATGTCATTTTAAATTCAATAAATTATGATCAATTGAGCATGAATTCTTTTATCTTTTCATGAACATGTCCATTGACTGCATGCACTATTTTGAAACATATGCTAAGTTTGGTGTGCCTTCAAGCACACTAAACCATTGTTACAAATAATTCCATTTTGCATGCTTGGAGTATCTTGACAAAGCATATGACCGAACACTAAGTTTGGTGTCCACATAGCTTCATGAAAAGTAGAAACTCATGCATCAATAATCATACAATTGTTGTTTTTCAAAATCTTATAAATAAAAAAATTCTTTTCCGGTAATGAAGGCATTAATTGTGATGTACCCTTTGACAAGAAACAAGTTTGGTGTTCATCAAACCTTGATGCACCGATTTAGGGATACAATTGATCCTTCATGAAAAAAAAAAAGAGAAAAAGAAAGTATGATGAAAACAATTCTTATGAACATTTAACATTTGAATCTCACTAATTGGAGGAAGATACTCATTTTCTTTATATATGACCAAACATTAAGTTTGGTGTCTTCAAGGGAGAGTGTCACGGTTCAAATGATATAAGAATTGATGGTTCACATAGTATTAATAAAAAGAACACTCTTGCTACGGTTGGATAAGACTAATGTATGTTGTCTTGTTGTGGTGACTAGGAGGTCAAAGAATCTTCAAAGAAAAAGACAAGACAAAGTAAAGCATAGCATGAAGACAAAATCCCATCACATGCCTCGAAAAAGAAATCTGCCACTCCTTGAGAATGATCACGGCAAAGGCAAGGGAAGGAGCAAACTTTGTCTTCATTCATCCTTACATGCATACCTTTGATCTCCATAAGTCTAATTGCATCCCAACCCTTCATTGCTCATTTAAAAGCATACCACCTTCAAGCCATGCACATGACCGAATCACTCCAACCTTGGAAACTTTACTCCCTTCATCACTCCTCAACATAACAGGCTTTGTGCAACATTTCTCTCACTTTAAACTCCAACCACTTAAACTTCTCTTCATCATTTCATGTCATAGCAAGTTCGGTCTCAATTTCTTTTTGCTCCAAACACACATCAAACTCTCCAACATTCTTCACACTCCTTCTCAACCAACCAAGTGACCATGGCCTCCTCCTCAAGAACCAAACGAAGAAAAGGAAAAGATCCCATAGTGGAGGAAGACACACATGAATATGACCAACGGAGATTCAAATCTTGGTTTCATCAAATGCAAATTCAATGGATGAATGAGAAAAGAATCTACCCTGAAATTCCATTCTTGTTGCCGGATGATGGATGTCAAGAAATGAAGGACAAAATTCGGAAGAGGAGGTGGGAGGAACTTGCATCACCAGCCACCCGAATCAATGCCAATATCATAAGAGAGTTCTATGCAAATGTCCCAAGGCTTGACATGCGTGAGCCCCCAACGTACAAGAGCTATGTGCGGGGGGTGGAAGTAGACTTTAGCCCGGATGCAATCAAGAAAGTCTTGAAACTAAAGTCAGTCCGCTTTGATGAACCGGGATACCAACAAAGATTGAATGAGGATCAGGATTATGAGGAGATTGCGAGAGACATTTGTTTTGAGAACTCAGAGTGGGAAGGAGATAACAAGAACAGATACAAGTTCCTGAAGAGATGTAACCTCACTCCAGAAGCAAAAGGATGGTATGAGTTGATGAAAAGATCAATTCTGGGCACAGTGAACACCTCAGAAGTTAACAGGCAGAGAGCCGTGATGCTGCATTGCATCATTGTGGGAGGAGAGATAAGAGTTCATGAAATCCTTGCAAAAGACATTCAAAAGCTGGCTGAAAAGAATTCGGCCGGATCCTGGCTGTACTATCCGAGTACCATTTGGAGGTTGTGTGCAAAGGCTAAGGTTCCAATGGAAGAGGAGAATCCAATGTGGTTAAGCCAAGGCATGCCCATAACTATTGAACGAATGATGATGCCCCTTGAAGCACATCAAGGCCGAAGACCACATGGAGGAAGGGAAAGAGAAGAACCAATGGAAGAAGATGAGCCACACATAGAAGAAGAGCCACAAGAGGAGGAGGAACAGCCACACTTTTTCCCACATGGCAATATGGATATGACTCAAATGCAAGAAGCAATAGGAAGATTGTCACAACAGTACACGAGAATCCAAGAAAGGCAAGAAGAATACCATTCACTGTACATAAAGAACCAACAAGCACAAGAAGAAAGGGAGCTAAGAATAATGAACAAACAAAGTGAATTCGAGTCAAGATTCCTTGTGATGCAAGAAGAACATGCTTTTCAATCTCATGAATCTTTTGGGAAGTTGGAACAAATGCAAGCTGAAAATTTGAAGGCTCTCAAAGAGTTCACAACACTCCAAGATGCAAGGTATGAAGTACAAGCCGATTACAACATCAATAGCCAAATCAAACTGAACTATATTGGAGAACATTTGCACAACATGGATCCGGCGTTCCCGACTTTTGATGAATATTTCAAAAAGAGAAGTGAGGTAGAAGTAAGCAGGGCTATGAGACTTGAAGATAGAGTGGAGGAGCTATGAATAAGGCTGGCTTTTGGCGAGGTCAACAAGCACCAAACACGGATGGTGGGAACAATAGCAGCCAAGTGTATGAAAGGAGAAAGAAAAAGCATGACAAATGAAAGGTGGACTTGCTCCTTATTCATCACTAAAAAAAAAAAAAAAGCACGCATTCTATCTGTTCTAAGTTGTCTTTGCATCTTTAAGTAGTTCTTTAAAAGTCTTTGCATTATGTTTGTTTCTTTTAAAATAAGTAGGCTAGTTTATGTGTGTGCTTGTGTGTTTACTTTCACTTGACAAGAAGCATGTGTTGTCCCCTGCATCTTTAAGTTCAATAAAAGAACAGTTTGAATGTGAAGCAAGATGATCTCTGTTAGATAGAAGTAGAATAAAAGTAAGTGGTGGTATGTGTGTGATTGTATAATAGCTCACTTTTAGTGAATAAAGAGCCAGGATATCTCCTCCTAAGTAGAGAGTAGCCTACTGTCTATGAATCCCAATTAAATTCCTTGGTTAGAAAGAAAAACAAAAAGGAGGAAAGAAAAGAGATCAGAACAAAAGGAAACAAAAAGAAACAAAGCTGGACACCAATAGCTTGAACTTTAAAATATATGCCTGTGATGTCTTTGTGCCAGGATCTGCTTGGATTAGTAAGCTCTTAGGAGTGCATCAACACTCGGTGACTTGGGTTAACTAATCCGGGATCATCAGCTGAAAGTCCACTATCAAGAGCAACCTAACTACAAGGCATTTAGTAACCCAAAGAGGTGCTAGGCATCAATGTTTTAAGAAGGAATGTGAGCCAAGTGTCTATGGTGAATAATGTGTCAAGTATAAAGAAAAGAAAATGAACTTGCTACACATGACACTCAAATAAAGCTTATGAACAAAGTAATAGCCAAGGATAAAGGAATAATAAGAGGTCATAGCAGTATGTCACTTGAAGCTTGAAGGAGACTTTCTAGGCCTAGGAGTCAATAAGAAGTGAGTATTTGCATATCCACACAAAATCCCATGAACTATCAATAATACTTTGCTAGCATGAACATCCTCTTCCATTTCATTCTTTCTTCTCAATAAATCTTTTCTTGCTTGGGGACAAGCAAGCTTTAAGTTGGGTGTTGTGATGACAAGTCATCTTAGCCTATTTTAACTAGTCTTTTTTTTCTTGTTTTCATTAGAATTATGCACTTTCTTGAGCTACAAGCAAGCCAATTAGGTAGATTTTCATGTTTCCCTTGATTAAATCAACCATGTATGAATTCATGCTATTTCATGAGGTTTTATACTATAATTGTCACATATTATGAAAGAATGAATATCTCATGATTTTAAGCATAACTTTGATATGTTTGGTTGATTAATTATAGGTGAAGAAAGCTTGGAGAAAGGTTGAAGCAAGAAGGAATAGCTAGGAGTAAAGAGAAGACAATGGAATAAGTGAAATTGAACCAGGAAGCAAAAAGCTGGACCTAAAGTTAGCATCAAACTTTTGCACAAACTTTTGGTTGAAAAGTTAGCCCCAACGTTAGCCCCCTAACTTGGAGGCTAACGTTGGAACTTGAACATTACTCCCTGGGTACCAAAAGTTTGCGCCAACGTTAGCCCCCTAACTTTGAGGCTAACGTTGGCACATGAAATTCACCCCTGGGCACCAAAAGTTTGCGCCAACGTTAGCCCCCTAACTTTGAGGCTAACGTTGGCATGAAGAAAACCTCCCTGGGCACCAAAAGTTTGCGCCAACGTTAGCCCCCTAACTTGGTGGCTAACGTTGGCACATGAAAATCACAAGGAGGAGCAAAAGTTTGCGCCAACGTTAGCCCCCTAACTTGGTGGGTAACGTTGGCGCCACAAGTAGACAAGGTAAGGCCAACGTTAGGGCCAAAGTTAGACCCCTAACGTTGGCACCAACGTTCATATCAGCAAAGTGGTGTTAGCTGATATGAAAAGTTGGAGCAAAAGTTAGACCCCTAACTTTTGCTCCAACTTTTGGTCCAACTTTTGCAAAACTCCAAACCGGTTCAATTGGTTCACTTTGGTTCTTCTCCAAACTTCAAGAGCAATCAACCAAGGCCTCTTTCAACCCAATTCCACCAAGAGCAAAGGCCCAACTCAAGGCTTGAAGATCATTTGAAGAAAGTGTATAAATAGGATAGAATTCAAGTTCTTCGGGGAGCTTTTCTTTTAGAGAGCTTTTCTTTTGAATTTTCATAATAGTTTCCGGAGAGTTTTGGATATTGAGTGATCTTTAATTTCTTTGTCTTGGGGAAGGAGAATTCACTTCTCTTCCTCTCAGTTTTATTGCTTTCAATTTCAATTACAATTGTCTTGGATCTTGGGTTAGAGAATTGAAGAAATTCTGTTTCAATCTCATCCTTGGATCTCTCTGTTTATTTACTGCAATTGAATTTCCGTTTCTGTTACTTGCTTCTCATCTACTTTCCTTGCAATTTACAATTCCCTTGCAATTTTTCTTGTTGGATCTAGGAAGGCATTGAGATCTAGACTTGGTTTTCTAGTCTCTGGGCCCTGAGATCTGAATTCTTAATTTACATTTTGTTTCTTGCTTTTAATGTTCATTTACTTTACTGCTTCAAGATCCGATTCAATCCAAACCTCCTTTTACTCTTTTGTTTGATGCAAGTTACTTTCCTTTGTTTAAATTCTGCAAATCCAACTCCTAATCCCCTTTACATTTCGAGCTATTTACATTTCTTGCACTTTAAGTTTCTTCCATTTAATTTCTTGTTCTTTAAGATTCAGCAATTTAATTTCCTGCTCTCTTTAATTCCATGCAATTTAATTTCTGCAAATCACAAAACACTCAACTAAATCTTGATTCGCTTGACTAAATTAACCACTAAGCTAAAATTGCTCAATCCTTCAATCCCTGTGGCATCGACCTCACTCCCGTGAGTTTTTATTACTTGATACGACCCGGTACACTTGCCGGTTAGATTTGTGTGTTTTGGGGGAAATTTATTTTTCACCAAAATACTCATCAGTCTCCCACCTAGCACTTTTAGTTAGAGTCCTTAAGTTGGACATTTGGTGAGCTCCATGTTATGGTGGCTTATGCTTGTATTCATCCAGGAATCTCCACCAATGTTTGTGATTCCAATGGCCTTCGGGGTCCCAAACTAGGCGCAAAAAGCCTTCAAGTAAGTTAAAGCAAGCGACAAGGCCCCAAGAGTGTTGATTGTTGGAATGAATTCCGGGGTCCCAAATCTTGCTTTTGTACCCGTCTTCAAGTTGATTATCATGATTCCATCTGGGTGGTTCAGCTTTAGAATTCTCACTGAAGCATCCAAACAACTTCCTAGACCCATTCAATTGAGCTTTACACCAACCTTTGCGTTTAAACTTTAAGCTTCCAACCATAATGAACCTTGCAGGATAGTTCTCACCACTAACCATCTTCCTCTTACTCTTAATGCCACAAAGAGTTCTAAGTTGACCATCCGTCTCCAGTAGCCCATATTCAAGTGGAATTAGAAAGCTAAGGGATATGAATTTCACCCACTTGAATGTTGTGAAGGATGATGGCAACTTAGGGGGAGGTATTTTTAATGAAATTGCAAGCTCCACTCCCTTGTGCTCTTCTCTGATAATTACCACCTCTTTGCAAGCTTCTTCAATTTCAACCTCTTCCTCTTGGTAGCTTTCTTCCAATTCAATCTCCTCTTCATTGCTTTCCAAGGGCATGGGAGGTTGTGCTTCTTCTTCTTGAATCTCCATCTCTTGATCAACCTCTTCCAAGTCTTCAACCGTGATATACCTTGGAGGTTGTACACCCTCCTCAGTATTAATTTCAAACGTCTTGAAAGGGGGTTCTATGACTGGACTTTCCCATGGAGGTTCTGCATCTCCTAAGTCTTCAACCACTTTTTCCTCTTCAATAATTACAGCTTCCTCCACTTGTTCCAGTACAAAGTCATGCTCCGTACTGTCCACTGGAGTTTCTAATATCTCCTTCATGCTACGTTCTTTATTAGATTGCCCACATGAAGCCATGGGAGCACTTTGAGTGTCTGAGCGTCGGGAACCTAATTGACTTATCGCTTGATTTAGTTGATATAGAGTTGCATGAAATTGATCCGCTGCTTCCTTGAGATGATCCCTTGATTCTTCCTTCACTAATTCTTCAACCACTCCTTCGACTTCAAGGGTTTTTACTACCTTCACCTTTAGGGCCTCCTCTAGCTCCTTATGAAGTATGGATTCGCGAAGATGATCCCTTCTCTCTTGTTCCATGTCAATAGCATCATTGAGATCATGTTGCTCTTGGATTGATGGATGTGGGTGCTCTTCCATGGATGGTGGTGATGGGATAGAGAGATCATTCTGTGGTTGACAAGGAAGTGCACTAGAGCTTAAGGGTTGATTGTTGAAGATATTTGGTGGTCCGATTTGGGCAAAGAGAGCTTGTATAGTAGAGTTTAGATTGGCAAGTGCTTTCTCCATGGAGGTTTGGGGTGGATAGGAGGGTTCATTTGGTTCATAGGGTGGTTGGTATGGTGGATACGGGTTAGGGTCATATGGAGGTGAATGGTTGTAGGTGGCTTGTGAGTATGGTGGTTCAAAGCTGTGTTGAGGAGAGGGTTTATAGGCACATGGTGGTGGTTGTTGATAGTCCATTGGAGGTGGTTGTTGCCATGAGAGTTGATCAAATCCTTGTGGCTCCTCCCATCTTTGATTGTTCCAACCTTGATGCCTGTTCTACTTGTAATTTCCTCTTCCTGCAACATAATTGTAACCAGACTCATAGCCAAAGGGGTGAGAGTTCATAGTAGCAAATAAAAATTAAAAACAAAAATAAAAACAAATTTAAATCAAAAGGTTATTTAAATTTTGAATTTGAAAATTAAATTTTAAAATTTTGAATTTTAAATTTTTGAAATTTGAATTTTGAAATTTAAAATTTGAAATTTGAAATTTAAATATTGAAATTTGATTTTTGAGATAAGATAAGATAAGATTTTGAAAAAGATATGATTTTTTTGAAAAAGATTTAAATTTTGAAATTTAAATTTTGAAATTTTAAATTTTGAAATTTTGAATTTAATAAGGAAAGAGAAAAATAATAATATGACACCAAACTTAAAAATTTTTAGATCAAAACGAAGAAAACAACTAAGAACAACTTGAAGGTCAAGATGAACACAAAGAACAACTTGAAGATCAAGATGAACACCAAGAAAAAAATTTTTTGAAAAAATTTTTTTTATATGTAAATAAAAACCAATAACCTCTTAATTTACGAAAAAGCAAAAATAAAAACAAAAATAAAAACAAAAATAAAAACAAATAAACAAGCAAAAATAAAATATTTACAATAACCAATAATAAGGCACACGTTTGCAACTCCCCGGCAACGGCGCCATTTTGATGAGAGGAACTTTTGCGTGGTCTAGAAATTTGTGGATAAATCCTCGTTGCAAGTATAGTTTCTAAACCTTCAAAAGTCCTTTCATACAAACGTTTTGGTTGTCACAAGTAACAAACCCCTTTTAAAATTGATAACCGAGTATTTAAACCTCGGGTCGTCTTCTCAAGGAATTGCAGGGAGGTATGTTCTTATTATTGGTTATGAGTTTGTAAATTAGGAATTTTAGAAATTAGGGAGCAGTATGTTGCATAAGAAGAATAAAATAAATAAATAACTATAAAATAAACTCTTGGCAAGGTATGAAAACAGGAAGTCCTATCCTGGTTATCCTTATCAATTGTAATGAGAATTGGATTTTTCTCCCACTTTGTTGACCTCTAACTATGAAGGTAAGTTAAGTGGATGAATTAATTTTTATTCCTCAGGTCCTAGTCTTTCCTTGGGAAAGGCTAGAGTTATTGGAACTCGAATTAATTCTTGAAGAATTCCAATTTTCAATCAACAATGAGTTTGATAACTCAAGTGTTTCCAATGATTCAACCAAAGCCAAAAGGGAAGAAAGTCTACTTGAATGAAAATAATTTGGATAAACACAGAGCATTAAAAAATTAAAGAGAGCAATCATAAGTCTGAAATACCTCAAATTATATTAAATAAAATATTCAAATCATAACATGAAAAAGTTCATAAATTAAATTGGGAAAATAAATAAAAACAAAGAACCTGGGATTGAGAGCCACTCCTAAAACTAAGAGAAATCCTAAATCCTAATCCTAAGAGAGATGAGAGAATCTCTCTCTCTAAAAACTACATCTACTCCTAAAATTGTGAATATTAGAGCCTTTCCTCATGAATGGATGCATTCCCCCACTTTATAGCCTCTAATCTGTGTTTTCTGGGCCGCAAACTGGGTCAGAAATAGCCCCGAATTCGCTGGTTGCGAATTCGAACACGCTGATTTCTATCACTGCGACGCGTCCACGTAGATCACGCGTTCGCGTCGCCTATCGTCAGGGCAATGATGAGCGGATATTTTATACGCTTTTTGGTTAATTTCATATAGTTTTTAGTATGTTTTTGTTAGTTTTTAGTTTATTTTCATTAGTTTCTAGGCAAAATTCATATTTCTGGACTTTACTATGAGTTTGTGTGTTTTTCTGTAATTTCAGGTATTTTCTGGCTGAAATTGAGGGAGCTGAGCAAAAATCTGATTCAGGCTGAAAAAGGACTGCTGATGCTGTTGGATTCTGACCTCCCTGCACTCGGAATGGATTTTCTGGAGCTACAGAACTCCAAATGGCACCCTTTCAATTGCGTTGGAAAGTAGACATCCAGGGCTTTCCAGCAATATATAATAGTTCATACTTTGCTCAAGGATAGATGACGTAAACTGGCATTCAATGCCAGTTTCATGTTGCAGTCTGGCGTCCAGCGCCAGAAACAAGTTACAAGTTGGAGTTCAACGCCAGAAAAGGATCCAAAGCTGGCGTTGAATGCCCAAAATAGCCCTATGCACGTGATTAGCTTAAGTCTCAGCCCCAGCACACACCAAGTGGGCCCCAGAAGTGGATTTCTGCACTATCCATCTTAGTTTACTCATTTTCTGTAAACCTAGTTTACTAGTCTAGTATTTAAACAACTTTGAGAGACTTATTTTGTATCTCATGACATTTTTAGATCTGAACTTTGTACTTTTTGACGGCATGAGTCTCTAAACTCCATTTTTGGGGGTGAGGAGCTCTGCTGTGTCTTGATGAATTAATGCAAGTATTTCTGTTTTCCATTCAAACATGCGTGTTCTTATCTAAGATATCCATTCGCACTTCAATATGAATGTGATGAACATGACAATCATCATCATTCCTCCATGAACGCGTTCCTGACAACCACGTACGTTCCACCATAGAATGAATGAATATCTCTTAGATCTCTTAATCGGAATCTTCATGGTATAAGCTAGATTGATGGCAGCATTCAAGAGAATCCAGAAAGTCTAAACCTTGTCTGTGGTATTCCGAGTAGGATTCAGGGATTGAATGACTGTGACGAGCTTCAAACTCGCGAGTGCTGGGCGTAGTGACAGACGCAAAAGGATAGTAAATCCTATTCCGGTACGAGTGAGAACCTGCAGATGATTAGCCGTGCGGTGACAGCGCACCTGGACCCTTTTCACTGGAAGGATGGATGGTAGCCATTGACAACGGTGATCCACCAACACACAGCTTGCCATAGGAGGATGTGCGTGCGTGAATCAGAAACAGAGGAAAGCAGAATTTCAGAAGACAAAGCATCTCTAAAACTCCAACATATTCTCCATCAGTGCATACAAGTATAATTTGTGTTCTACCCTTTTATTCCTTGCAATCAAATTTGATAAGTGAATTATTTTATTGTTTTTCTGACTAAGAGTTACTAGATAACCATAGATTGATTCAAGCCAACAATCTCCGTGGGATCGACCCTTACTAACGTAAGGTATTACTTGGACGACCCAGTGCACTTGCTGGTTAGTTGTGCGAATTTGTGAAGAATTGTGATTTCTAATTTCGTGCACCAAGTTTTTGGCGCCATTGCCGGGTATTGTTTGAGTTTGGACAACTGACGGTTTATTTTGCTACTTAGATTAGGAAAAATTTTTCTTTTTGGTTTAGAATCTTTTATTATTTATACCTTGTTAAAACACTTTAAACTTATAGCTCAATTAGCTAGAGCGTGGTGCTTATGTTCGTGGTAATTGGCTATCCTATTTTCAAAATCTCTTTCAAAAATAATTTTTCTTTGAATAAATGATGAGCGGATATTTTATACGCTTTTTGGGGATAATTTCATATAGTTTAGAGTATGTTTCAGTTAGTTTTTAGTCTATTTCTAGTAGTTCTTAGGAAAAATTCATATTTCTGGACTTTACTATGAGTTGTGTGTTTTTCTGTAATTTCAGGTATTTTTCTGGCTGAAATTGAAGGAGCTGAGCAAAAATCTGATTCAGGCTGAAAAAGGACTGCTGATGCTGTTGGATTCTGACCTCCCTGCACTCAAAGTGGATTTTCTGGAGCTACAGAACTCGAAATGGCATGCTTCCAATTGCGTTGGAAAGTAGACATCCAGGGCTTTCCAGCAATATATAATAGTCCATACTTTGCACAAGGATAGACGACGTAAACTGGCGTTCAACGCCAGTTCTCTACCCAATTCTGGCGTCCAGCGCCAGAAAAGGATCAAAAACTGGAGTTGAACGCCCAAACTGGCATAAAAACTGGCGTTCAACTCTACAAATGGCCTCTGCACGTGACTCACTTAAATCTCAGCCCCAGCACACACCAAGTGGGCCCCAGAAGTGGACCTCTGCATCATCCATCATAGTCCACTCATATTTTGTAACCCTAGGCTACTAGTTTAGTATTTAAACAACTTTTAGAGACTTATTTTGTATCTCATGACATTTCAGATCTAAACTTTGTATTCTCTGACGGCATGAGTCTCTAAACCCCATTGTTGGGGGTGAGGAGCTCTGCTGTGTCTCGATGAATTAATGCAAGTATTTCTGTTTTCCATTCAAACACGCTTGTTCCTATCTAAGATGTTCATTCGCGCTTAACTGTGATGGAGGTGATGAGCTGTGACACTCATCACCTTCCTCAAACCATGAACGTATGCCTGACAACCACCTCCGTTCTATATCCGATTGAATGAGTATCTCTTAGATTCCTTAATCAGAATCTCCGTGGTATAAGCTAGAACTGATGGCGGCATTCATGAGAATCCGGAAAGTCTAAACCTTGTCTGTGGTATTCTGAGTAGGATTCAAGGATTGAATGACTGTGACGAGCTTCAAACTCCTGAAGGCTGGGCGTTAGTGACAGACGCAAAAGGATAGTAAATCCTATTCCAACCGGATCGAGAACCAACCAGTGATTAGCCGTGCTGTGACAGAGTGCGTGAGCGTAGTTTTCACTGGAAGGATGGAAGGTAGCCATTGACAACGGTGATCCACCAACACACAGCTTGCCATAGGGGGACGTGCGTGCGTGAACAAGAAGACAGAGGAAAGCAGAGATTCAAAAGACAAAGCATCTCCAAAACTCTAACATATTCTCCATTACTGCACAACAAGTAACTTTTAATTTATGCTCTACTGGTCATTCACAATTCAACTGATAAACATAACTGACTTCCTGACTAAGATTTACAAGATAACCATAGATTGCTTCAAACCAACAATCTCCGTGGGATTCGACCCTTACTCACGTAAGGTATTACTTGGACGACCCAGTGCACTTGCTGGTCAGTGATACGAGTTGTGAAAAGTGTGATTCACAATTTGTGCACCAAGTTTTTGGCGCCGTTGCCGGGGATTGTTCGTGTTTGAACAACTGACAGATTATTTTGTTGCTTAGATTAGGAAAAATTTTCTCTTTTTGGTTTAGAGTCTTTTATTATTTATCCCTTGTTAAAACACTTTAAATTTATAACTCAGTTATTTAGAACGTGGTGTTTATGTTCATGATAATTGGCTATCATATTTTTAAAACCTTTTTCAAAAAAAAAAATAATAATTTTTCTATTAAATCCTGTGCCAAATCTTAAGTTTGGTGTTTTCAAAAATAATCTTTCCTAAAATTTTCGAAAGTTCCATAACTCATTTGGCTAGAGCGTTAATCTGTGTTCTTGGTAATTGGGTTAGAATCTTTTATACTCTTTTCAAAACCTTCTTTTTCATAAATAATATTTTCTCTATTAAATTGTGTGCCAAACTTTAAGTTTGGTGTTTTCTTGTTGAATTCCCTTTGGTTTTCGAAAATTTTGGTTTGGTTTTCTAAAAATTTTAAGTTTGGTGTTCTTTCTTCATGTTCTTGTGTTCTTGTGAGTCTTCAAAGTGTTCTTGAGTTTTCCTTGTGTCTTGATCTTAAAATTTTTAAGTTTGGTGTTCCTTGGTGTTTTCCCTCCAAAATTTTCAAAAACAAGGAGCATTAGATCTAAAAATTTTAAATCTTATACTATCTTATTGTTTTTCTCTCTCCTCACTAAATTCAAAAATATCTTTTCAAAATATCTCTTCCAACTTCCTAACTTCTTATCTTTTCAAAATTTGTTTCAACTAACTAACTAACTTTTTGTTTGTTTCTTAACTTTTTCAAAACTACCTAACTAACTCTCTCTCTCTCTAATTTTCGAAAATATCTTCCCTCTTTTTCAAAAATTTCTGTTTTTTTTTAACTAATTATTTTTATCTTTTTTACGAAAAAAAAAATTTATTTCAAAATTCAAATTCTTTTTAGTTATTTTATTTTATTTAAGTATTTACTTCTTATAAAATAAAATAAATAAAAAGATAAATCAGTCCAAGTTATATCCATATATCCATCATGGACATAAGTGGAAATGAACATTCCAGGAGGACTTTGGGGTCATATTCTAACCCCTCTACTGCTTCATATGGAAGTAGCATATGCATACCCTCCATTGGAGTTAGTAGCTTTGAGTTGAATCCTCAGCTCATTATCATGGTGCAGCAAAGTTGCCAGTATTCCGGTCTTCCACAGGAAGAACCTACAGAGTTTCTGGCATAATTTTTACAAATTGCTGACATAGTACATGATAAGGAAATAGATCAGGATGTCTACAGACTATTACTGTTTCCATTTGCTGTAAAAGATCAAGCTAAGAGGTGGTTGAATAACCAACCTAAGGCCAGCATAAGGACATGGAAACAGCTGACAGAAAAATTCCTGAATCAATATTTCCCTCCAAAAAGGATGACACAGCTAAGGCTGGACATCCAAGGCTTTAAACAAGGAGATAATGAATCTCTTTATGATGCCTGGGAGAGATACAGAGAGATGCTACGAAAATGCCCCTCTGAAATGTTTTCAGAGTGGGTTCAGTTAGACATCTTCTACTATGGGCTTGCAGAAGGAGCTCAGATGTCTTTAGATTACTCAGTTGGTGGATCTATCCATATGAGAAAGACAATTGAAGAAGCTCAAGAGCTCATTGATACAGTTGCCAGGAATCAGCATCTGTATCTAAGCAGCAACCCTTCCATGAATGAAGAGGTTAAAACAGTAACTGCTGAATTCAGTACTGTAAAACAAGCTGCTGAATTCAATCAGCAATTGGATTTTCTAACAAAACAGCTAGCTGAATTCAAGGACAGGCTACAGGAGACAAGGATAGCTAATATACATATGGACGAACAGTTTAAACAAACAAAGCAGCAGCTATCAAAACAAATAGCAGAAGAATGCCAAGCAGTTCAATTAAGAAGTGGGAAAACATTAAACACCCCACCTCAAGGCATCAAAAATTCAAGAAATGAGCGAACCACCAAAGATTCACCTGAGGACAGTAAGAGCCTAGGGAAAAATAATTCTGGCACTAAAACGCCAGAAAATGGGTGGAAGGCTGGCGCTGAACGCCCAGACCATGCCCAAAACTGGCGTTCAGCGCCAGAAACAAGGCAGGATTGGCGTTCAACGCCAGAAATGGGCAAGAATCTGGCATTGAACGCCCAAATGCTGCAGAATCCAGCGTTGAACGCCCAAAATGGGCACAGTTCTGGCGTTCAGGTGCCAGAAACAGACAGTGAGTTGGCGTCTAACGTCACTCCAGCTTCTGACTCTGGTACTCAATTGCCAGTGAGGGATCAGACACATACAAGTGCTGATAACAACCCCTCTAAAAAGGCTTCTTTAACCACTAAGGTTGAGGAATATAAAGCCAAGATACCTTATCCTCAAAAACTCCGGAAAGAGGAGCAGGATAAGCAATTTGCTCGCTTTGCAGATTATCTAAGGACTCTTGAAATGAAGATTCCATTTGCAGAGGCACTTGAGCAAATACCTTCTTATGCCAAGTTCATGAAAGAGATCTTGAGTCATAAAAAGGAGTGGAGAGAAACAAAAAGAGTTCTCCTCACTGAAGAATGCAGTGCAGTCATTCTGAAAAGCTTTCCTAGAAAGCTTAAAGACCCTGGGAGTTTTCTGATACCATGCATATTAGAAGGTGACTGCACCAAGACAGCTTTATGCGATCTTGGGGCAAGCATCAACCTAATACCTGCCTCCACTATCAGAAAGCTTGGCTTAACTGAAGAAGTTAAACCAACCCGGATATGTCTCCAACTTGCTGATGGTTCCACTAAATACCCATCAGGCGTGATTGAGGACATGATTGTCAGAGTTGGGCCATTCGCCTTTCCCACTGACTTTGTTGTGCTGGAAATGGAGGAGCACAAGAGTGCTACTCTCATTCTAGGAAGACCCTTCCTAGCAACTGGACGATCCCTCATTGACGTCCAACAGGGGGAAATAACCCTGAGAGTCAACGATGACGAGTTCAAGTTGAACGCTGTCAAAGCCATGCAGCATCCAGACACATCAACAGACTGCATGAAGGTTGACCTTATTGACTCTTTGGTAGAAGAGATCAACATGGCTGAGAGTCTCGAATCAGAGTTGGAAAACATCTTTAAAGATGTTCAGCCTGATTTGGAGGATTCAGGGGACATGAAAGAGCCTCTGAACTTTCTTCTGAAAGAGGAAAAACCTCCTAAACCAGAGCTCAAGCCACTGCCACCATCCTTGAAATATGCATTTCTAGGAGAAGGTGACACTTTTCCAGTGATCATAAGCTCTGCTTTAAATTCACAGGAAGAGGAAGCACTTATTCAAGTGCTAAGGACACACAAGACAGCTCTTGGGTGGTCCATAGGTGACCTTAAGGGCATAAGCCCAGCTAGATGCATGCACAAAATCCTATTGGAGGATAATGCCAAACCAGTGGTTCAACCACAGAGGCGGCTAAATCCAGCCATGAAGGAAGTGGTGCAGAAAGAGGTCACCAAATTACTAGAGGCTGGGATTATTTATCCCATCTCTGATAGCCCCTGGGTGAGCCCTGTTCAAGTCGTCCCAAAAAAGGGAGGCATGACAGTGATTCATAATGAAAAAAATGAACTGGTTCCTACAAGAACAGTTACAGGGTGGCGCATGTGTATTGACTACAGAAGGCTCAATACAGCCACCAGAAAGGATCATTTTCCTTTACCATTCATAGACCAGATGCTAGAGAGACTAGCAGGTCATGATTATTACTGCTTTTTGGATGGCTACTCAGGCTATAACCAGATTGCAGTAGATCCCCAGGATCAAGAGAAAACAGCATTCACATGCCCATCTGGAGTGTTTGCTTATAGAAGGATGCCATCTGGGCTATGTAATGCGCCTGCAACCTTCCAGAGATGCATGCTCTCTATTTTCTCTGACATGGTGGAAAAATTTCTGGAAGTCTTCATGGATGACTTCTCAGTATATGGAGACTCATTCAGCTCCTGTCTTGATCACCTGAAACTTGTTCTGAAAAGATGCCAAGAAACCAACCTAGTTTTAAACTGGGAAAAGTGTCACTTCATGGTGACTGAAGGAATTGTTCTTGGGCATAAAATCTCAAATAAGGGAATAGAGGTGGATCAAGCAAAAATAGAGGTAATTGAAAAATTACCACCACCTGCCAATGTTAAGGCAATCAGAAGCTTTCTGGGGCATGCAGGATTCTATAGGAGGTTTATAAAGGATTTTTCAAAAATCGCAAAATCCCTAAGCAATCTGCTAGCTGCTGACACGCCATTTGTGTTTGATACAGCATGCCTGCAGGCGTTTGAAACGCTGAAAGCTAAGCTGGTCACAGCACCAGTCATTTCTGCACCAGACTGGACATTGCCATTTGAGTTAATGTGTGATGCCAGTGATCATGCCATTAGTGCAGTATTGGGACAGAGGCATGACAAGCTTCTGCACGTCATTTATTATGCCAGTCGCGTTCTAAATGATGCCCAGAAAAATTACACAACCACAGAAAAAGAACTACTTGCAGTGGTTTACGCCATTGATAAGTTCAGATCATACTTAGTAGGATCAAAAGTGATTGTGTATACTGACCATGCTGCTCTTAAATATCTACTCACAAAGCAGGATTCAAAACCCAGGCTCATCAGATGGGTATTGCTTCTGCAAGAGTTTGATATAGAAATAAGAGACAGAAAAGGGACAGAGAACCAAGTGGCTGATCATCTGTCCCGGATAGAGCCAGTGGAAGGGACGTCCCTCCCCTTTCTTGAGATCTCTGAGACGTTCCCTGATGAGCATCTATTTGCCATTCAGGAAGCACCATGGTTTGCCGATATTGCAAACTATAAAGCTGCACGGTTCATACCCAAGGAGTACAATAGAATGCAAAAGAAGAAATTAGTCACTGATGCAAAGTACTACTTGTGGGATGAACCCTATCTCTTTAAGAGATGTGCAGACGGAATTATCCGTAGGTGTGTACCCAGAGAGGAAGCACAGAGAATCCTATGGCATTGCCATGGATCTCAATATGGAGGCCATTTCGGAGGTGAGCGAACAGCCACCAAGGTCCTCCAATGTGGCTTCTATTGGCCCACACTCTATAAAGATTCCCGAGAGTTTGTACGTAATTGTGACAGTTGCCAAAGAGCTGGTAATCTGCCTCATGGTTATGCCATGCCTCAACAAGGAATCTTGGAAATAGAGTTGTTTGATGTATGGGGAATTGACTTCATGGGACCTTTCCCACCATCATACTCAAACACTTATATTCTGGTGGCAGTTGACTATGTATCAAAATGGGTTGAGGCTATTGCCACTCCCACTAATGATACTAAAACAGTGCTGAAGTTCCTCCAGAAACACATCTTTAGCAAGTTTGGTGTCCCTAGAGTGTTAATCAGGGATGGGGGCACTCACTTCTGCAATAAACAGCTTTACTCCGCCATGGTTCGGTATGGAATTCGCCACAAAGTGGCCACTCCATATCATCCACAAACCAACGGGCAAGCTGAAGTCTCTAACAGAGAATTAAAGAGAATCCTGGAACGGACAGTAAATACCCGTAGAAAGGATTGGGCAAGGAGCTTGGATGATGCTCTGTGGGCTTATAGAACAGCATTCAAGACCCCTATAGGGACCTCTCCATACCGACTCGTGTATGGTAAGGCATGCCACTTGCCCGTGGAACTGGAACATAAGGCCTACTGGGCAACCAGATTCCTAAACTTAGATGCCAAATTAGCAGGAGAAAAACGATTGCTCCAGCTAAATGAGCTAGAGGAATTCAGACTCACAGCTTTCGAAAATGCCAAGCTTTATAAAGAAAAATAAAAAAAATGGCATGACAGAAAGCTGTCATCTAGAATCTTTGAACCAGGACAGAAGGTCCTGTTGTTTAACTCTAGACTCAGGCTATTCCCCGGGAAACTGAAATCCCGGTGGAGGGGACCATACGTGATTACAAGTGTGTCACCATATGGTTATGTGGAGCTTCAAGATATTGATTATGATAAGAAGTTCGTTGTCAATGGACAGAGAATCAAGCATTATCTTGAAGGCAACATTGAGCAAGACTGCTCAAGGCTGAAGCTAGATTAAAAGCTCAGCAAGGTCCAGCTAAAGACAATAAAGAAGCGCTTACTGGGAGGCAACCCAGCCATGGGGCATCAATCCTCTAAGCATTTCTGCCCTATTTTTATTTTTATTTGTTTATATAAAGTTCACTGACACTAAGGTACAGAATCATTTGTATAAGTTTACAGGGTTACAGAAGGAATTTGCACACAAAACAGAGAAAGGGAGCTCAATGGCAAGAAAACGCCAGTAAAGGGGCATTTTGGGCGTTCAGCGCCCAAAATGGGCATCCACTGGGCGCTGAACGCCAGTAATGGCAGCAATTGGGCGTTCAACGCCAGAAATGGCCACCCACTGGGCGTTGAACGCCAGGAATGGCAGCAACTGGGCGCTGAACGCCCAGGAGATCAGCATTTGGGCGCTGAACGCCCAAAACAGGCAGTGTTTGGGCGTTCAAACGCCAGGAGGACAGGGAGGAGCCAAATCCAGTAATCCCACACGTATTTCCATTTTAATTTCAAATTTTATGCTTCAATGCATGATTTTTACATAAACATATCAAGAACCCTGGTTTCTAAAATCCCTAATTTCTAAAAATCCATCTTTCCAAATTCAATCCAACTCTTTTCAAAATCTTTTCTGAAAACAAATCTATCTTTTTCACTCAAAAATCTTTTCAACTAATCCATATCTTTTTCAAATATCCATATTATCTTTTTCAAAATTCAAAGTTATCTTTTTCAAAAATCTATCATATCTTTTCAAAATTAAACTCTATCTTCTATCTTATCTTTTTCAACTCAATCTTTTTATCTTATCTCTTCCATTTTTTCGAAAACCCACCTCCCCACCCCTTTAAATTGGGTTCGGCCTCCCCCCTCCTTCATCAACAAATGCTACTCAATCTCCTTCTATCCCTCTCCTTTCTTTTCTTTTGCTTGAGGACAAGCAAACCTCTAAGTTTGGTGTGTTTATCCGAGATCACTACTAAGATTATGGCTCTCAAAGGAAAACAATCCACTCCAAGAGGCAAGAAAGAGAGCGTTCCAAAATCACTTTGGAATCAAGGGAAGTTCTTATCTAAAGAACATTCAGACCATTTTCTTAAAGTAATGGGTCTGAGATCAGTGATCCCGGAAGTTAGATTCGATCTGAAAGAAGATGAATATCTGGAGATCCAGGAGCAAATTCGAATCAGGAACTGGGAAGTCCTAGCTAATCCTGAAACGAAAGTAGGAAGGAACATGGTCCAGGAGTTCTATGCTAATATGTGGCAGACTGACAAGCAAAGACTATCTGGAACAGCCTGCTACGAATTTCGGACCATGGTCAGGGGAAAGATTGTTCATACCACCCCTGACAAGATCAGAGAGATATTAAAGCTACCTCAGCTAAAGGATGATCCAGACTCCTTCAACAGAAGGATGATGAGAGCAGACATTGGCCTGGATAAGATTCTAGAGGACATCTGTATCCCTAGAGCCAGGTGGACCACCAACACAAAGGGCGTCCCAAATCAACTCAAGAGGGAGGATCTCAAACCAGTTGCTAGAGGATGGCTGGACTTCATTGGGCGTTCTCTGTTACCCACCAGCAACCGTTCTGAAGTCACAGTTAAAAGAGCAGCGATGATTCATTGCATCATGATGGGAAAGGAAGTGGAGGTTCATCAGCTGATTTCAACAGAGCTCTATAAGATTGCTAACAAAAATTCAAGAGAGGCCAGGTTGGCTTATCCAAGCGTGATTTCTCTGCTCTGCAAGGACGCTGGAGTCAAGATGGGAATAACTGAATATATCCTAATTGAAAAGTCAATCACCAAAGCATCAATGGAGAGACAACAGGCACAGGAGGATCCCATCAAAAAGAGAGCACAGGAATTCCTTCCAGAGATACCTCAAGCTGAATACTGGGAATATCTGGAGACATCCATCACCAAGATGCAGGAAGCTATGGAGCAGATAATAAAACAACAGAAGGAACACAGTCAAATGCTGACCCATATGCTTAAAGAACAAGAGGAGCAGGGACGTGACTTAAGGGAACTGAAGCGCCAAAAGTCTTCTGTGATACCAAGCCTCCCAAGGATCAGAGGAACCCCCATACCCCCAGAATAAAGGTTGTTAAATTTCAATTTCTGCCTTAACTCTGTGACAGTGTCCTTATAAAAGTACCTTAGAAGTCATATAGTAGTAATTAGTATCTATTTTGATTTTATCTCCAATTAAGCTATAGTTTATTTTTCTCATCATCATTAAACATGAATAAAATAGTAGATCTTTTGAATAAGAAGCAATAAAATTTCGAGTTTAAATAAAAAAAATTCTAATTGGTTAAATGTGGTGGCAATGCTTTCTGTCTTCTGAATGAATGCTTGAACAGTGCATATGTCTTTTGAATTTGTTGTTTAAGACGGTTAAATATGTTGGCTCTTGAAAGAATAATGAACATGAGACATGTTATTGATGATCTGAAAAATCATAAAAATGATTCTTGAAGCAAGAAAAAGCAGCAAAAAAAAAAAAAAAGAGCAAGCAGAAAAAGCCAATAACCCTTAAAACCAAAAGGCAAGGGCAATTAAAAAGGATCCCAAGGCTTTGAGCATCAGTGGATAGGAGGGCCTAAAGGACTGAAATCCTGGTCTAAGCGGCTAAACCAAGCTGTCCCTAACCATGTGCTTGTGGCGTGCAGGTGTCAAGTGAAAACTTGAGACTGAGCGGTTAAAGTCAAGGTCCAAAGCAAAAAGAAGAGTGTGCTTAAGAACTCTGGACACCTCTAATTGGGGACTTTAGCAAAGCTGAGTCACAATCTGAAAAGGTTCACCCAGTTATGTGTCTGTGGCATTTATGTATCCGGTAGTAATACTAGAAAACAAAGTGCTTAGGGCCACGGCCAAGACTCATAAAGAAGCTGTGTTCAAGAATCATCACACTGAACTAAGAGAATCAATAACACTATCTGAATTCTGAGTTCCTATAGATGCCAATCACTCTAAGCTTCAATGGATAAAGTGAGATGCCAAAACTGTTCAGAAGCAAAAAGCTACTAGTCCCGCTCATCTAATTAGAATCTGAGCTTCAATCAAAAACTCTGGGATATTATTGCTTTTCAACCTAGTAGTCTTCTATTTTATTTGTCTAGTTGCTTGAGGACAAGCAACAGTTTAAGTTTGGTGTTGTGATGAGCGGATATTTTATACGCTTTTTGGGGATAATTTCATATAGTTTAGAGTATGTTTCAGTTAGTTTTTAGTCTATTTCTAGTAGTTCTTAGGAAAAATTCATATTTCTGGACTTTACTATGAGTTGTGTGTTTTTCTGTAATTTCAGGTATTTTTCTGGCTGAAATTGAAGGAGCTGAGCAAAAATCTGATTCAGGCTGAAAAAGGACCGCTGATGTTGTTGGATTCTGACCTCCCTGCACTCAAAGTGGATTTTCTGGAGCTACAGAACTCGAAATGGCATGCTTGAAAGTAGACATCCAGGGCTTTCCAGCAATATATAATAGTCCATACTTTGCACAAGGATAGACGACGTAAACTGGCGTTCAACGCCAGTTCTCTGCCCAATTCTGGCGTCCAGCGCCAGAAAAGGATCAAAAACTGGAGTTGAACGCCCAAACTGGCATAAAAACTGGCGTTCAACTCCACAAATGGCCTCTGCACGTTACTCACTTAAATCTCAGCCCCAGCACACACCAAGTGGGCCCCAGAAGTAGACCTCTGCATCATCCATCATAGTCCACTCATATTTTGTAACCCTAGGCTACTAGTTTAGTATTTAAACAACTTTTAGAGACTTATTTTGTATCTCATGACATTTCAGATCCAAACTTTGTATTCTCTGACGGCATGAGTCTCTAAACCCCATTGTTGGGGGTGAGGAGCTCTGTTGTGTCTCGATGAATTAATGCAAGTATTTATGTTTTCCATTCAAACACGCTTGTTCCTATCTAAGATGTTCATTCGCGCTTAACTGTGATGGAGGTGATGAGCTGTGACACTCATCACCTTCCTCAAACCATGAACGTGTGCCTGACAACCACCTCCGTTCTATATCCGATTGAATGAGTATCTCTTAGATTCCTTAATCAGAATCTCCGTGGTATAAGCTAGAACTGATGGCGGCATTCATGAGAATCCGGAAAGTCTAAACCTTGTCTGTGGTATTCCGAGTAGGATTCAAGGATTGAATGACTGTGATGAGCTTCAAACTCCTGAAGGCTGGGCGTTAGTGACAGACGCAAAAGGATAGTAAATCCTATTCCAACCGGATCGAGAACCAACCAGTGATTAGCCATGCTGTGACAGAGTGCGTGAGCGTAGTTTTCACTGGAAGGATGGAAGGTAGCCATTGACAACGGTGATCCACCAACACACAGCTTGCCATAGGGGGACGTGCGTGCGTGAACAAGAAGACAGAGGAAAGCAGAGATTCAAAAGACAAAGCATCTCCAAAACTCCAACATATTCTCCATTACTGCACAACAAGTAACTTTTAATTTATGCTCTACTGGTCATTCACAATTCAACTGATAAACATAACTGACTTCCTGACTAAGATTTACAAGATAACCATAGATTGCTTCAAACCAACAATCTCCGTGGGATTCGACCCTTACTTACGTAAGGTATTACTTGGACGACCCAGTGCACTTGCTGGTCAGTGGTACGAGTTGTGAAAAGTGTGATTCACAATTTGTGCACCAATAAACCTTGTGCCAACCTTTAAGTTTGGCATTTTCTTGTTGATTTTTCTTTTATTTTCGAAAATTTATTCTGGTTTTCTAAAAATTTTAAGTTTGGTGTTCTTTCTTCATGTTCTTGTGTTCTTGTGAGTCTTCAAAGTGTTCTTAAGTTTTCCTTGTGTCTTGATCTTAAAATTTTTAAGTTTGGTGTTCCTTGGAGTTTTCCCTCCAAAATTTTCGAAAACAAGGAGCATTAGATCTAAAAATTTTAAATCTTGTGCTATCTTAGTGTTTTTCTCTCTCCTCTTTAAATTTAAAAATATCTCTTCTCTCTATTTTAAAGCAAATTTTCAAAATTTGCCTTTAAAATTCAGATTTTTGTTTCAAAATTTAAAACCTTTTTCAAAAAAAAAAAATCTTCATATCTTTTTCAAAACTTCCTAACTACTTTCTCTCTCCTCAATTTTTTCGAAAATCTTCACCCATTTTTATTTATTTTATTTTAATTTATTTTGTTTTCGAAATAAATAAATAATTAAATAAATAAAAATATTTTCTTCTATTTTACATCATTTCCCTTTCTCCATCATGGACCTAAGCGGAAATGAACAGTCCAGGAGGACTCTGGAGTCATATGCTAACCCCTCTACTGCTTCATATGGGAGTAGTATCTGCATATCCTTCATTGGAGTAAGTAGCTTTGAGTTGAATCCTCAGCTCATTATCATGGTGCAGTAAAGCTGCCAGTTTCTGGTCTTCCACAGGAAGAACCTACAGAGTTTCTGGCACAGTTTTTACAGATTGCTGACACAGTACATGACAAGGAAGTAGATCAGGATGTCTACATATTATTACTATTTCTATTTGCTATAAAAGACCAAGCTAAAAGGTGGTTAAATAACCAACCTAAGGCTAGCTTAAGGACATGGAAACAGCTGATAGAAAAATTTCTGAGTCAATACTTTCCTCCAAAACGGATGACACAGTTAAGGCTGGACATCCAAGGCTTTAAATAAGGGGATAATGAATCTCTTTATAATGCCTGGGAGAGATACAGAGAGATGCTATGAAAATGCCCCTCTGAAATGTTTTCAGAGTGGGTTCAGTTAGACATCTTCTATTATGGGCTTACAGAAAGAGCTCAAATCTCTCTAGACTACTCAGCTGGTGGATCTATCCACATGAGAAAGACAATTGAAGAAGCTCAAGAGCTCATTGATACAGTTGCCAGAAATCAGCATCTGTACCTAAGCAGTGACCCTTCCATGAAAGAAGAGGTTAAAACATTAACTGCTGAACTCAGTCCTGTAAAACAAGCTGCTGAATTCAATCAGCAATTGGACTTTCTAACAAAGCAGTTAGCCGAATTCAAGGATAGACTACAAGAGACAAGGATGGCTAATATAAATATGGAAGAACAATTGAAGCAAACAAAGCAGCAGCTGTCAAAACAAATAACAGAAGAATGCCAAGCAGTTCAATTAAGAAGTGGAAAGACATTAAATACCCCACCTCAAGGTAGCAAGAAGCCAAGAAATGAGCAAACCACCCAAAATCCACCTAAGGACAGTAAGAGCCCGAGAAAAATAATTCTGGCGCTAAAACGCCAGAAATTGGGTGGAAGGCTGGCGCTGAACGCCCAGACCATGCTCAGGACTGGCGTTCAACGCCAGAAACAAGTAAGGATTTGGCGCTGAACGCCCAAAAGAAGCACAGTTCTGGCATTCAGACGCCAGGAACAGATGAGGAGCTGGCGTCTAACGCCACTCCAGCTTCCAACCCTGGCATTCAAATGCCAGTGAGGGATCAGACACACACAAGTACTGATGACAAACCCTCTAAAAAGGCTTCTTCAACCACTTCTATAGGAATTAAACCTACAGCAACCAGGGTTGAGGAATATAAAGCCAAGGTACCTTATCCTCAAAAACTCCGCCAAGAGGAGCAGGATAAGCAATTTGCTCGCTTTGCAGATTATCTCAAGACTCTCGAAATTAAGATTCCGTTTGCAGAGGCACTTGAGCAAATACCTTCTTATGCCAAGTTCATGAAAGAGATTTTGAGTCATAAGAAGGATTGGAGAGAAACTGAAAGAGTTTTCCTCACTGAAAAATGCAGTGCAGTCATTCTGAAAAGCTTTCCTGAAAAGCTTAAAGACCCTGGGAGTTTTCTGATACCATGCACATTAGAAGGTAATTGCACCAAGACAGCTTTATGTGATCTTGGGACAAGCATCAACCTAATACCTGCATCCACTATCAGAAAGCTTGGTTTAACTGAAGAAGTTAAACCAACCCGGATATGTCTCCAACTTGCTGATGGCTCCATTAAATACCCATCAGGCGTGATTGAAGACATGATTGTCAGGGTTGAGCCATTCGCCTTTCCCACTAACTTTGTAGTGCTGGAAATGGAGGAGCACAAGAGTGCCACTCTCATTCTAGGAAGACCCTTCCTAGCAACTGGACGAACACTCATTGACGTCCAACAGGGGGAAATAACCCTGAGAGTCAATGATGATGAGTTTAAGTTGAATGTTGTCAAAGCCATGCAGCATCCAGACACATCAAAAGACTGCATAAAAGTTGATCTTATTGACTCTTTGGTAGAAGAGGTCAACATGGCTGTGAGCCTCGAATCAGAGTTGGAAGACATCTTTAAAGATGTTCAGCCTGATTTGGAGGATTCAGAGGAAATGAAAGAGCCTTTGAAGTTTCCTCTGGAAGAGGAAAAACCTCCGAAACCCGAGCTCAAACCATTACCACCATCCCTGAAATATGCATTTCTGGGAGAAGGTGACACTTTTCCAGTGATCATAAGCTCTGTTTTAAATCCACAGGAAGAGGAAGCACTTATTCAAGTGCTAAGGACACACAAGACAGCTCTTGGGTGGTCCATAGGTGACCTTAAGGGCATAAGCCCAGCTAGATGCATGCACAAAATCTTATTGGAGGATAATGCTAAACCAGTGGTTCAACCACAGAGGCGGCTAAATCCAGCCATGAAGGAAGTGGTGCAAAAAGAGGTCACCAAATTACTAGAGGCTGGGATTATTTATCCTATTTCTGACAGCCCCTGGGTGAGCCCTGTCCAAGTTGTCCCCAAAAAGGGAGGCATGACAGTGGTTCATAATGAAAAGAATGAACTGGTTCCTACAAGAACAGTTACAGGGTGGCGCATGTGTATTGACTACAGAAGGCTCAATACAGCCACCAGAAAGGATCATTTTCCTTTACCATTCATAGACCAGATGCTAGAAAGATTGGCAGGTCATGATTATTACTGCTTTTTGGATGGCTACTCAGGCTATAACCAGATAGTAGTAGATCCCCAGGATCAAGAGAAAACAGCATTCACATGTCCATCTGGAGTGTTTGCTTATAGAAGGATGCCATTTGGGCTGTGTAATGCGCATGCAACCTTCCAGAGATGCATGCTCTCTATTTTCTCTGATATGGTGGAAAAATTTCTGGAAGTCTTCATGGATGACTTCTCAGTATATGGAGACTCATTCATTTCCTGTCTTGATCACCTGAAACTAGTTCTGAAAAGATGCCAAGAGACCAACCTGGTTTTAAACTGGGAAAAATGTCACTTTATGGTGACTGAAGGGATTGTTCTTGGGCATAAAATTTCAAACAAGGGAATAGAGGTGGATCAAGCAAAAATAGAGGTAATTGAAAAATTACCACCACCTACCAATGTTAAGGCAATCAGAAGCTTTCTGGGGCATGCAGGATTCTATAGGAGGTTCATAAAGGATTTTTCAAAAATCGCAAAACCTCTGAGCAATCTGCTAGCTGCTGACACGCCATTTGTGTTTGACACAGAGTGTCTGTAGGCGTTTGAAACGCTAAAAGCCAGGCTGGTCACAGCACCAGTTATTTCTGCACCAGACTGGACATTACTATTTGAGCTAATGTGTGATGCCAGTGATCACGCCATTGGTGCAGTATTGGGACAGAGGCATGACAAGCTTCTGCATGTCATTTATTATGCTAGCCGCGTTTTAAATGACGCCCAGAAAAATTACACAACCACAGAAAAAGAATTGCTTGCAGTGGTTTATGCCATTGACAAGTTCAGATCATACTTAGTAGGATCAAAAGTGATTGTGTATACTGACCATGCTGCTCTTAAATATCTACTCATAAAGCAGGATTCAAAACCCAGGCTCATCAGATGGGTGTTGCTTCTGCAAGAGTTTGATATAGAAATAAGAGACAGAAAAGGGACAGAGAACCAAGTGGCTGATCATCTGTCCCGGATAGAGCCAGTAGAAGGGACGTCCCTCCCCTCTCTTGAGATCTCTGAGACTTTTCCGGATGAGCATTTATTTGCCATTCAGGAAACACCATGGTTTGTAGACATTGCGAACTATAAAGCTGCAAGGTTCATACCCAAAGAGTACAACAGGCAACAAAAGAAAAAATTAATTACTGATGCAAAGTACTACTTGTGGGATGAACCCTATCTTTTCAAGAGATATGCGGACGGAATAATCCGGAGATGTGTGCCTAGAGAAGAAGCACAGAGGATCCTATGGCATTGCTATGGATCACAATATGGAGGCCATTTCGGAGGTGAGCGGACAGCCACCAAGGTCCTTCAATATGGTTTCTACTGGCCTACACTCTACAGGGATTCCCGAGAGTTTGTACGTAACTATGACAGTTGCCAGAGAGCTGGTAATTTACCCTACAGTTACGCCATGCTCCAACAAGGAATCTTAGAGATTGAGTTGTTTGACGTATGGGGAATTGACTTCATGGGACCTTTCCCACCATCATACTCAAACACTTATATTCTGGTGGCAGTTGACTATGTATCAAAATGGGTAGAGGCCATTGCCACACCCACCAATGATACTAAAACAGTGCTGAAGTTCCTCCAGAAACATATCTTTAGCAGATTTGGTACCCCTAGAGTACTAATCAGTGATGGGGGCACTCACTTCTGCAACAAACAGCTTTACTCTGTCATGGTCCAGTATGGGATTCGCCACAGGGTGGCAACTCCATATCATCCATAAACTAATGGGCAAGCTGAAGTCTCTAACAGAGAACTAAAAAGAATCTTGGAACGGACTATAAATACCCGTAGAAAGGATTGGGCAAGAAGCTTGGATGATGCTCTGTGGGCATACAGAACAGCATTCAAGACTCCTATAGGGACCTCTCCATACCAACTTGTATATGGTAAGGCATGTCACCTGCCCGTGGAACTGGAACATAAAGCCTACTGGGCAACCAGATTCCTGAATTTTGATGCCAAACTAGCTAAAGAAAAAAGATTGCTTCAGCTAAATGAGCTAGAGGAATTCAGATTCACTGCTTTCTGTCATGCCAAGCTTTATAAAGAGAAATAAAAAAAGTGGCATGACAGAAAGCTGTCATCTAGAATCTTTGAACCAGGACAGAAGGTTCTGTTGTTTAACTCTAGACTCAGGCTATTCCCCGGGAAACTGAAATCCCGGTGGAGAGGACCATATGTGATTACAAGTGTATCACCATATGGTTATGTGGAACTTCAAGATATTGATTCTGATAAGAAGTTCATTGTTAATGGACAGAGAATCAAGCACTATCTTGAAGGCAATATTGAGCAAGAGTGCTCAAGGCTGAGGCTAGATTAAAAACTCAGCAAGGTCTAGCTAAAGACAATAAAGAAGCGCTTGCTGGGAGGCAACCCAGCCATGGGGCATTACTTTCTCTAAGCATTTTGCCCTATTCTTGATTTTATTTGTTCATATAAAGTTCATTGATACTAAGGTAAAGAGTCAATTGCATAAGTTCATAGGGTTACAGAAGGAATCTGCACACAAAACAGAGAAAAAGAGCTCACTGGCAAGAAAACGCCAGTAAGAGTCTGTTTTGGGCGTCCAACGCCCAAAAGAAGCATCTACTGGGCGTTGAACGACAGTAAGGATAGCCATCTGGGCGTTAAACACTAGAAAGAAGCATCTTCTGGGTGTTGAACGCCAGAAAGAAGCTCCTTCTGGGCGTTTAACGCCAGATTTACAGCATCCTGGGCGTTTAGAAAAACGCGCAGTGACAAAGGAGTTCCTGGCGTTCAACGCCAGAAAGAAGCAACAGCTGGGCGTTGAACGCCTAGGAGAGGCAGCATTTGGGCGTTGAACGCCCAAAACATGCAGCATTTGGGCGTTCAAACGCCAGGATGGTGGGGAGGAAGTGAATTCGTTTTTACTTCATATTTTTCATTCTAATTTTAATTTTCATGTTTCAATTCATGATTTCTTGCATAAACATGTTAAGAACCCTGATTTCTAAAATCCCTAATTTCTGAAAACCCTACCTTAAAAATATCAAAAGTATCTTAATCCATAAACACAAATTCTCCTTTTTCAATCAAATTCAACTCGTTTTCAAATTTTCAAAATAAATCTACATCTTTTTATTCAAAAATCTTTTTAACTAATCAATATCTTTTTTAAATCTCCACATTATCTTTTTCAAAATCCAAATTTATCTTTTTCAAATATCCTTCATATCTTTTTAATCTTAAATCACATCTTTGCATATCATACTTTTTAAATCATATCTTCTATCTTATCTTTCTTTTTCAATATTTTCGAAAATCCCACCCCCCCTCCCTTTTGCTTGAGGACAAGCAAACCTCTAAGTTTGGTGTGTTTATCCGTGATCACTAAACCATACCCACTAAGATCATGGCTCCTAAAGGAAAACAACACACTCCAAGAGGTAAGAAAGAGAGTGTTCCAAAACCACTTTGGAATCAAGGGAAGTTCTTAACTAAAGAACATTCAGACCATTATTACAAAATAATGGGTCTAAGATCAGTGATCCCGAAAGTTAGATTCGATCTGAAAGAAGATGAATATCCGGAGATCCAGGAGCAAATTCGAATCAGGAACTGGGAGATCCTAGCTAATCCTGAAACGAAAGTGGGAAGGAATATGGTCCAGGAGTTCTATGCTAATATATGGCAAACAGACAGGCAAAGACTATCTGGATCTGCTCTCTATGACTATCGGACCTTGGTCAGAGGAAAGATTGTTCATACCCACCCTGACAAGATTAGGGAGATCTTAAAGCTACCTCAGCTGAAAGATGATCCATACTCCTTCAATAGGAGAATGATGAGAACAGACAAGGGCCTGGATAAGATTCTAGAGGATATATGTATCCCTGGAGCCAGGTGGACCACCAGCACGAAGGGTGTCCCAAATCAACTCAAAAGAGAAGATCTCAAACCAGTCGCCAGAGGATGGCTAGACTTCATTGGGCATTCTCTGCTGCTCACTAGCAACCGTTCTGAAGTCACTATTAGAAGAGCAGTGATGATCCATTGCATCATGATGGGAAAAGAAGTGGAAGTTCATTAACTGATTTCAACTGAATTTTACAAAATTTCAAACAAAAATTTCAAAGATGCCAGGTCAGCTTATCCAAGCTTGATTTCTATGTTCTGCAAGGACGCTGGAGTAAGGATGGGAATAACTGAGTATATCTCAGTTGAGCGACCAATCACCAAAGCATCAACAGAAAAACAACAAGCACAGGATGACCCCATCAAGAAGAGAACACAGGAATTTCTCCCAGAAATCCCTCAATCTGAATACTGGGAGTATCTTGAAACATCTATTACCAAGATGCAAGAAGCTATGGAACAAATAAAGAAAGAACAGAAGGAACAAAGTAGCATTCTTTGCTATTTGCTTAAAGAACAGGAGGAGCAAGGGCGTGATCTAAGGGAATTGAAGCGCCAGAAATTATCTCTTGAAGGACCAATCACCCCGCAGATTAGAGAAACATCCACTTCCCAGAACAAAGGTTGTTAAATTCCAATCTTAGCCTTAATTCTGTGATAACTGTTTTTATTTTAGTTTTACCTTAGGAGTCATATAGTAGTAATTAGTATCTATATTTTTTATTTTATCCCCAATTAAGCTATAATTTAATTTTATCATCATCATTAAACTTGAATAAAATAGAAGAATTTCTTTAGAATAAGAGGCAATATTTTTCGAGTTTTTAATAAGAAAAATTCTAATTATTTACATGTGGTGGCAATGCTTTCTGTCTTCTGAATGAATGGTTGAACAGTGCATATGTCTTTTGAATTTGATGTTTAAGACTGTTAAATATGTTGGCTCTTGAAAGAATGATGAACATGAGACATGTTATTGATAATCTGAAAAATCATAAAAATGATTCTTGAAGCAAGAAAAAGCAGTGAATACAAAAGCTTGCAGAAAAAAAAAAAAATATATATATATATATAAAGAAAAAGAAAAAGCAAGCAAAAAAATCCAATAGCCCTTAAAACCAAAAGGCAAAGGTAATAAAAAGGATCCAAGGCTTTGAGCATCAGTGGATAGGAGGGCCTAAAGGAATAAAATCATGGCCTAAGTGGCTAAACCAAGCTGTCCCTAACCATGTGCTTGTGGCGTGAAGGTGTCAAGTGAAAACTTGAGACTGAGCGGTTAAAGTCAAGGTCCAAAGCAAAAAGAAGACTGTGCTTAAGAACCCTGGACACCTCTAATTGGGGACTTTAGCAAAGCTGAGTCACAATCTAAAAAGGTTCACCCAATTATGTGTCTGTGGCATTTATGTACCCCATGGTAATACTGGAAAACAAAGTGCTTAGGGCCACGGCCAAGACTCATAAAGTAGCTGTGTTCAAGAATCATCACACTGAAATAGGAGAATCAATAACACTATCTGAATTCTAAGTTCCTATAGATGCCAATCACTCTGAGCTTCAATGGATAAAGTGAGGTGCCAAAACTGTTCGGAAGCAAAAAAAAGCTACTAGTCCCGCTCATCTAATTAGAATCTGAGCTTCACTCATAAAACTCTGAGACATTATTGCTTCTTGACTTATTAATATTCTATTTTATTTATCTAGTTGCTTGGGGACAAGCAACAGTTTAAGTTTGGTGTTGTGATGAGCGGATATTTTATACGCTTTTTGGGGTTAATTTCATATAGTTTTTAGTATGTTTTAGTTAGTTTTTAGTTTATTTTCATTAGTTTCTAGGCAAAATTCATATTTCTGGACTTTACTATGAGTTTGTGTATTTTTCTGTAATTTTAGGTATTTTCTGGCTGAAATTGAGGGAGCTGAGCAAAAATCTGATTCAGGCTGAAAAAGGACTGCTGATGTTGTTGGATTCTGACCTCCCTACACTCGGAATGGATTTTCTGGAGCTACAGAACTCCAAATGGTGCGCTTCTAAGTGCGTTGGAAAGTAGACATTCAGGGCTTTCCAGAAATATATAATAGTCCATACTTTTCTCAAGGATAAATGACGTAAACTAGCATTCAACGCCAGTTCCATGTTGCAGTCTGGCGTCCAGCGCCAGAAACAAGTTACAAGTTGGAGTTCAACGCCAGAAAAAGATCCAAAGATGGCGTTGAACACCCAAAACAGCCCTATGCACGTGATTAGCTTAAGTCTCAGCCTCAGCACACACCAAGTGGGCCCCAGAAGTGGATTTTTGCACTATCCATCTTAGTTTACTCATTTTCTGTAAACCTAGTTTACTAGTCTAGTATTTAAACAACTTTGAGAGACTTATTTTGTATCTCATGACATTTTTAGATCTGAAATTTGTACTTTTTGACGGCATGAGTCTCTAAACTCCATTGTTGGGGGTGAGGAGCTCTGCTGTGTCTCGATGAATTAATGCAAGTATTTCTGTTTTCCATTCAAACATGCGTGTTCTTATCTAAGATATCCATTCGCACTTCAATATGAATGTGATGAACGTGACAATCATCATCATTCCTCCACGAACGCGTGCCTGACAACCATATACGTTCCACCATAGAATGAATGAATATCTCTTAGATCTCTTAATCAGAATCTTCGTGGTATAAGCTAGATTGATGGCAGCATTCAAGAGAATCCGGAAAGTCTAAACCTTGTATGTGGTATTCCGAGTAGGATTCAGGGATTGAATGACTGTGACGAGCTTTAAACTCGCGAGTGCTGGGTGTAGTGACAGATGCAAAAGGATAGTAAATCCTATTCCGGTACGAGTGAGAACCTGCAGATGATTAGCCGTGCGGTGACAACGCACCTGGACCCTTTTCACTGGAAGGATGGATGTAGCCATTGACAACGGTGATCCACCAACACACAGCTTGCCCTAGGAGGACGTGCGTGTGTGAATCAGAAACAGAGGAAAGCAGAATTTCAGAAGACAAAGCATCTTCAAAACTCCAACATATTCTCCATCAGTGCATACAAGTATAATTTGTGTTCTGCCCTTTTATTCCTTGCAATCAAATTTGATAAGTGAATTATTTTATTGTTTTCCTGACTAAGAGTTATTAGATAACCATAGATTGCTTCAAGCCAACAATCTCCGTGGGATCGACCCTTACTCACGTAAGGTATTACTTGGACGACCCAGTGCACTTGCTGGTTAGTTGTGCAAATTTGTGAAGAATTGTGATTTCCAATTTCGTGCACCAGGCAACTATAACATATTATATATCAAATCGAAGCCCCGGACGTTAGCTTTCGAACACAACTGGAACCGCATCATTTGGACCTCTGTAGCTAAAGTTATAGCCGTTTGAGTGCGAAGAGGTAAGGCTGGACAACTTAGCAACTTCTTCAACTTCTTATATTCCTTCCACTTTTGCACGCTTCCTTTCTATCCTCTAAGCCATTCCTGCCCTGTAATCTCTGAAATCACTTAACACACATATCAAGGCATCTAATGGTAATAAGAGAGGATTAATATTAGCAATTACAAGATCAAAGAAGCATGTTTTCAATCAAAGTACATAATTAGGAAGGCAAATGTAAAACCATGCAAATAGTATGAATAAGTGGGTAAAGAGTTGATAAAAACCACTCAATTGAGCACAAGATAAACCATAAAATAGGGGTTTATCAACAATCATGAAACCATACTATTTCATTGAATAAATGTGGGTAAAAGGTCATAAAATCCCCTTAAATCAAACACAAGATGAACCCTAAATATGGGGTTTATCAACCTCCCTACACTTAAACCAAGCATGTCCTCATGCTTAAACCAAGGGACAGTAAAGAGTATCAACATTTATTCAATTTAAACTAATCTAAATGCAATCTACCTATATGCAACTATCTACATGAATGCAATTGCTTGGTCAAAATAAATCAATTCCCAAGAAAACTTATATGCACAAGGGCTAAAGGTATTAATAACCATGCCAAACCACAATTGAAATATTTTTACAAACTTGCATGAAGAGTGATGATCATAGGTGGAGACATGTAATTGAGCAATCGAACCCTCACCAGTAGTGTTTGCACTCTATTCGCTCAAGTGTTTAGGGTTGATTCTCTCAATTCTCTCATAATCATGCTTTTCAAGATTTATTTTTCATCTAACAATCAACATTTATTTCATGCATGCATACAATTATCATGAGGTCTTTTCTTTAGGTTGTAATGGGGCTAGGGTCAAGGTAAGATGCATATTTGGTCAAGTGAGCTAGAATTTGAATCTTTAATAAGCTTAAACTTCCTATCTAACCTATGACATCCTATACAATGCCAAACTGACCTAACTACCCATTTTTCACCTTTTAACATACTCATGCATTTTCTTTCCATTTCATAACACATATGCATTGATTTTATTGAGCTTCACCTTGCTTTGGGGCATTTTGTCCCCTCTTTGTTTCTTTCTTTTTTTTTCTTTCTTTTTCTATTTTTTTTTCTTTTCCATATTTTTTTCTTTTTTTTTCTTTTCTTTTTCTTTTGTCTTTCTCATTTTTTTTCTTTCTATATACAAGAACATCAATGCATAAGGTCTATACATTTAATCAATACATGAGCATGTACCCAATTCCCAATATTTACAACAAAATACAAAACTACCCTTTTATTCCCTCAATGTCCCAAGTTTTCCCACAATTGAATGATACACACACACTAGCCTAAGCTAATCAAAAAATCCAAATAAGGACATTTATTGTTTTCCGCTTTAAGGCTTGTAATATGCTAAATTAAGAATAAGTGGGTTAATCGTAGGCTCAAATTGGCTAATAATGGATGATATAAGGTAAGACTATTTGGGTAAGTGAGCTAAATGAAATGATGACCTCAATCATATAAGTGCATGAATACATAAAATAATGGACATAAAGAATCAAATAAATCAAAGATGACAATCATAGAAAGAGAACAATTACTCACAAGAATGGAAAATAAGTGGTTATAAGATGTAACCACGCAATTAGGCTCAAAACTCACATGCTTATGTTCTTAGCTCAAAACATGTTCCACAATGTATATATAATTCAAGCAAGTTCTATGAAAAGTTTTCACTCGAATTAATTGGTGCCCTATAGATAATTTTCTCTAAAAATTTCATTATTTGACTAAGCTTATTGTGTATATATATATATGCAAAAATAAGAAAATTACAAGTAAAAAATGAAATGCAGAAGTGTTGGGATTAGAAATTTGTCACCCAAAATCACCGAACGGTCGGACGACCTCCCCACACTTAACAGTTTGCACCGTCCTCGATGCACTTAAAGATGAGCAAGGGGGTACGGCGACTCTCCGGATTGCTACCTTCAGCTGGTAGGTCAACCGGTGCTGCGTGTTCTTTCTCTCGCTTCCGTTGTTGCTTGTGGTGAATTAATCATGAAAAGTAGAAAATAACACCATAAGATAAGAAAACACAAAAGCAAGGAAGCATACATTGTTGGAATGAGGTAAATCACTAGAATTGAGTGAGTGAATTAGTGTGATATTAATGACAAATAGGTGTGTGAATTCTAAATTGCGCGCGGTTTAGAACACACATTAGCATAAAAAACGATGTCACAAAAGAAGCATGCACTTCACTTATCCTAGTGTGCGTGAGATGCTTTAAGTAAACTTGTAAGGTAAAACAAGCATTAAAAAAGCATGAGAGCATTCAAGATATAAACATATGGATGCATAGAATCATGAAACACACTGCATTAAGATAAATGCACAACATCCATCAAGAAATTGCCTAATCGAGGAAAAGGATTCAAATCACATGGTGGCTAGCTACAACATGCAATTCACGAAGAGTTACAAGCTCGAAGGCGATTCTCATCACTTAGTATTCTTAAAAGGTAAGCATGAAGAACTCAAAGCCAAGTAGTAAATATAACCTCAATCAAGGAATCCAACAATTGAAATCAACAAAAATGGATGTTAAACTAACATCCTGCCAATTATCAGCAGCAAGAGATAGTAAACAAGGTTAATAATCCAACACTTATAACGAAAAATAGAAAGATGAAATGAAAACTAAACTAAAACTAACTAATCAACTATCTAAATAAGTAATTAACTCACTAAAATAAATGGTTATCAATGGTGTTTGGAAGTGTTGGGTGAAGGACAGGAGAGGGGAAGAAGAAAAGAGAAGGAAAGAAATGGAGAGAAAAGAAGAAAAGAAATGTGTTGAAAGAAGGACATCCGCACATACGCGTGCATGGCGCGTCCACGTCGATGGCTTCATTTGAGAGTGACGCGTACGCGTCATGTGCGCGTACGCGTGAGTTCGTTTGTGCCTCAAGCATGGTGCTGGCGTAGTTGATGAGCGGATATTTTATACGCTTTTTGGGGTTAATTTCATATAGTTTTGAGTATGTTCTAGTTAGTTTTTAGGTTATTCCCATTAGTTTTTAGGAAAAATTCATATTTCTGAACTTTACTATGAGTTGTGTGTTTTTCTGTAATTTCAGGTATTTTTCTGGCTGAAATTGAAGGAGCTGAGCAAAAATCTGATTCAGGCTGAAAAAGGACTGCTGATGCTGTTGGATTCTGACCTCCCTGCACTCAAAATGGATTTTCTGGAGCTACAGAACTCGAAATGGCATGCTTCCAATTGCGTTAAAAAGTAGACATCCAGGGCTTTCCATCAATATATAATAGTCTATACTTTGCACAAGTATAGATGACGTAAACTGGCATTCAACGCCAGTTCTCTGCCCAATTCTGGCGTCCAGCGCCAGAAAAGGATCAAAAGCTGGAGTTGAACGCCCAAACTGGCACAAAAACTGGCGTTCAACTCCACAAATGGTCTCTGCACATGAATTACTTAAATCTCAGCCCAGCACACACCAAGTGAGCCCCAGAAGTGGATCTCTGCATCATCCATCATAGTTTACTCATTTTTTGTAAACCAAGGCTACTAGTTTAGTATTTAAACAACTTTTAGAGACTTATTTTGACATCTCATGACATTTTAGATCTAAACTTTGTATTCTCTGATGGCATGAGTCTCTAAACCCCATTGTTAGGGGTGAGGAGCTTTGCTGTGTCTCGATGAATTAATGCAAGTATTTCTGTTTTCCATTCAAACACGCTTGTTCCTATCTAAGATGTTCATTCGCGCTTAACTGTGATGGAGGTGATGATCTGTGACACTCATCACCTTCCTCAGATCATGAACGTGTGCCTGACAACTACCTCCGTTCTATATACGATTGAATGAGTATCTCTTAGATTCCTTAATCAGAATCTCCGTGGTATAAGCTAGAACTGATGGCGGCATTCATGAGAATCCGGAAAGTCTAAACCTTGTCTGTGGTATTCCGAGTAGGATTCAAGGATTGAATGACTGTGACGAGCTTCAAACTCCTGAAGGCTGGGCGTTAGTGACAGACGCAAAAGGATAGTAAATCCTATTCCAACCGGATCGAGAACCAACCGGTGATTAGCCGTGCTGTGACAGAGCGCGTGAGTGTAGTTTCCACTGGAAGGATGGAAGGTAGCCATTGACAACGGTGATCCACTGATGAGCGGATATTTTATACGCTTTTTGGGGATAATTTCATATAGTTTAGAGTGTGTTTTAGTTAGTTTTTAGTCTATTTCTAGTAGTTTTTAGGAAAAATTCATATTTCTGGACTTTACTATGAGTTGTGTATTTTTCTGTAATTTCAGGTATTTTTCTGGCTGAAATTGAAGGAGCTGAGCAAAAATCTGATTCAGGCTGAAAAAGGACTGCTGATGCTGTTGGATTCTAACCTCCCTGCACTCAAAATGGATTTTCTGGAGCTACAGAACTCGAAATGGCGTGCTTCTAATTGCGTTGGAAAGTAGACATCCAGGGCTTTCCAGCAATATATAATAGTCCATACTTTGCACAAGAATTGACGACGTAAACTGGCGTTCAATGCCAGCCTTCTGCCCAATTCTGGCGTCCAGCGCCAGAAAAGGATAAAAAACTGGAGTTGAACGCCCAAACTGGCACAAAAACTGGCGTTCAACTCCACAAATGGCCTCTGCACGAAATCTCAGCCCCAGCACACACCAAGTGGCCCCAGCACACCAAGTGGGCCCCAGAAGTGGGTCTCTGCATCATCCATCATAGTCCACTCATATTTTGTAACCCTAGGCTACTAGTTTAGTATTTAAACAACTTTTAGAGACTTATTTTGTACCTCATGACATTTCAGATCTAAACTTTGTATTCTCTGACGGCATGAGTCTCTAAACCCCATTGTTGGGGGTGAGGAGCTCTGCTGTGTCTCGATGAATTAATGCAAGTATTTCTGTTTTCTATTCAAACACGCTTGTTCCTATCTAAGATGTTCATTCGCGCTTAACTGTGATGAAGGTGATGATCAGTGACATTCATCACCTTCCTCAAACCATGAACGTGTGCCTGACAACCACCTCCGTTCTATATCCGATTGAATGAATATCTCTGAGATCTCTTAATCAGAATCTCCGTGGTATATGCTAGAACTGATGGCGGCATTCATGAGAATCCGGAAAGTCTAAACCTTGTCTGTGGTATTCCGAGTAGGATTCAAGGATTGAATGACTGTGACGAGCTTCAAACTCCTGAAGGCTGGGCGTTAGTGACAGATGCAAAAGGATAGTAAATCCTATTCCAACCGGATCGAGAACCAACCGGTGATTAGCCGTGTTGTGACAGAGCGCGTGAGCGTAGTTTTCACTGGAAGGATGGAAGGTAGCCATTGACAACGGTGATCCACCAACACACAGCTTGCCATAGGAGGACGTGCGTGCGTGAATCAGAAGACAGAGGAAAGCAGAGATTCAGAAGACAAAGCATCTCCAAAACTCCAACATATTCTCCATTACTACACAACAAGTAACTTTTAATTTATGCTCTACTGGTTATTCATAATTCAACTGATAAACATAATTGACTTCCTGACTAAGATTTACAAGATAACCATAGATTGCTTCAAACCAACAATCTCCGTGGGATTCGACCCTTACTCACGTAAGGTATTACTTGGACGACCCAGTGCACTTGCTGGTTAGTGGTACGAGTTGTGAAAAGTGTGATTCGCAATTTGTGCTACCATCCACCAACACACAGCTTGCCATAGGAGGACGTGCGTGCGTGAACAAGAAGACAGAGGAAAGCAGAGATTCAGAAGACAAAGCATCTCCAAAACTCCAACATATTCTCCATTACTGCATAACAAGTAACCTTTAATCCATGCTCTATTGTTTATTTGTAATTCAACTGATAAACATAATTGACTTTCTGACTAAGATTTACAAGATAACCATAGATTGCTTCAAACCAACAATCTCCGTAGGATTCGACCCTTACTCACGTGAGGTATTACTTGGACGACCCAGTGCACTTGCTGGTTAGTGGTACGAGTTGTGAAAAGTGTGATTCATAATTCTTGCACCAAGTTTTTGGCGCCGTTGCCGGGGATTGTTCGTGTTTGAACAACTGACGGTTTATTTTGTTGCTTAGATTAGGAAAATTTTTCTTTTTTTGGTTTAGAGTCTCTTAATATTGCTCTTGGTTAAAAATATCCTTCTTTAAAACAAGTGTTACATTTTACTGCTCAATTGGCTAGAGCGTTAGCCTAAGCCCGTGGCAGTTTGGTACACTCTTTTTAAAATCTTTTTCAAAAATAATATTTTCTCTATTAAATTTTGTGCCAAACTTTAAGTTTGGTATTTTCCTGTTGATTTCCCTTGATTTTCGAAAAATTTATTTTGGTTTTCAAAAAATTTTAAGTTTGGTGTTCTTCCTTCATGTTCTAGTGTTCTTGAGTTTTTCTTGTGTATTGATCTTAAAATTTTTTTTTAGTTTGGTGTTCCTTGGTGTTTTCCCTCCAAAATTTTCGAAAATAAGGAGCATTAGATCTAAAAATTTTAAATCTTGTGCTATCTTATTGTTTTTCTCTTTCCTCTTAAAAATCAAAAATATCTTTTCTCTCTATTTTAAAAACAAATTTTCGAAATATATTTCTAAAATTCAGATTTTTATTTCAAAATTTAAAACTTTTTTTTTCAAAATCATCATATCCTTTTCAAAACTTCCTAACCACCTTCTCTCTCAGTTTTTCGAAAATCTTCACTCAATTTTTATTTATTCTATTTTAATTTATTTCATTTTCGAAATAAATATATAAATAAATAAATAAAAATATTTTTTTTATTTTACATCATCTCCCTTTCTCCATCATGGACTTAAGCGGAAATGAACAGTCCAGGAGGACTCTGGGGTCATATTCTAACCCCTCTACTGCTTCATTTGGGAGTAGTATCTGCATACCCTCCATTGGAGTCAGTAGCTTTGAGTTGAATCCTCAGCTCATTATCATGGTGCAGCAAAGTTGCCAGTATTCCGGTCTTCCACAGGAAGAACCTACAGAGTTTCTGGCACAGTTTTTACAAATTGCTGACACAGTACATGATAAAGAAATAGATTAGGATGTCTACAGACTATTACTGTTTCCATTTGCTGTAAAAGATCAAGCTAAGAGGTGGTTAAATAACCAACCTAAGGCCAGCATAAAGACATGGAAACAGCTGACAGAAAAATTCCTGAATCAATATTTCCCTCCAAAAAGGATGACACAGCTAAGGCTGGACATCCAAGGCTTTAAACAAGGAGATAATGAATCTCTTTATGATGCCTGGGAGAGATACAGAGAGATGCTACGAAAATGTCCCTCTGAAATGTTTTCAGAGTGGGTTCAGTTAGACATCTTCTACTATGGGCTTGCAGAAGGAGTTCAGATGTCTCTAGATTACTCAGCTGGTGGATCTATCCACATGAGAAAGACAATTGAAGAGGCTCAAGAGCTCATTGATACAGTTGCCAGGAATCAGCATCTGTACCTAAGCAGCAACCCTTCCATGAATGAAGAGGTTAAAACAGTAACTGCTGAACTCAGTCCTGTAAAACAAGCTGCTGAATTCAATCAGCAATTGGACTTTCTAACAAAGCAGCTAGCCGAATTTAAAGACAGGTTACAAGAGACAAGGATGGCTAATATACATATGGACGAACAGTTTAAGCAAACAAAGCAGCAGCTGTCAAGGCAAATAGCAGAAGAATGCCAAGCAGTTCAACTAAGAAGTGGGAAAACATTAAATACCCCACCTCAAGGTAGCAAAAAGCAAAGAAATGAGCAAACCACCCAAAATTCACCTGAGGACAGTAAGAGCCCAGGGAAAAGTAATTTGGAACTGAAACGCCAGAAAATTGGTGGAAGGCTGGCGTTCAATGCCAGAAATGGGCAAGGATCTGGCGTTGAACGCCCAAAATGGGCAAGATCTGCGCTGAACGCCCAAAATGGGCACAGTTCTGGCGTTCAGAGCCAGGAGCAGACAAGGAGCTGGCGTCCAGTTTCACTCCAGCTTCTAACTCTGGCACTCAATTGCCAGTGAGGGATCAGACACACGCAAATGCTGATAACAACCCCTCTAAAAAGGCTTTTCAACCACTTCTGTAGGCAATAAACCTGCAGCAACTAAGGTTGAAGAATATAAAGCCAAGATACCTTATCCTCAAAAACTCTGGAAAGAGAGCAGGATAAGCAATTTGCTCGCTTTGCAGATTATCTCAGGACTCTTGAAATAAATATTCCATTTGCAGAAGCACTTGAGCAAATACCTTCTTATGCCAAGTTCATGAAAGAGATCTTGAGTCATAAGAAGGATTGGAGAGAAACAAAAGAGTTCTCCTCACTGAAGAATGCAGTGCAGTCATTCTGAAAAGCTTTCTGAAAAGCTTAAAGACCTGGGATTTTCTGATACCATGCATATTAGAAGGTAATTGCACCAAGACAGCTTTATGCGATCTTGGGGCAAGCATCAACCTAATACCTGCATCCACTATCAGAAAGCTTGGCTTAACTGAAGAAGTTAAACCAACCCGGATATGTCTCCAACTTGCTGATGGTTCTACTAAATACCCATCAGGCGTGATTGAAGACATGATTGTCAAGTTGGGCCATTCGCCTTTCCCACTGACTTTGTTGTGCTGGAAATGGAGGAGCACAAGAGTGCTACTCTCATTCTAGGAAGACCCTTCCTAGCAACTGGACGATCCCTCGTTGACGTCCAACAGGGGGAAATAACCCTGAGAGTAAATGATGATGAGTTTAAGTTGAACGCTGTCAAAGCCATGCAGCATCCAGACACATCAAAGACTGCATGAAGTTGATCTTATTGACTCTTTGGTAGAAGAGATCAACATGGCTGAGAGTCTCGAATCAGAGTTGGAAGACATCTTTAAAGATGTTCAGCCTGATTTGGAGGATTCAGAGGACATAAAGAGCCTCTGAACTTTCTTCTAAAGAGGAAAAACCTCCTAAACCCGAGCTTAAGCCATTACCACCATCCTTGAAATATGCGTTTCTGGGGAAGGTGACACTTTTCCAGTGATCATAAGCTCTGCTTTAAATTCACAGGAAGAGGAGGCACTTATTCAAGTGCTAAGGACACACAAGACAGCTCTTGGGTGGTCCATAGGTGACCTTAAGGGCATAAGCCCAGCTAGATGCATGCACAAAATCTTATTGGAGGATAATGCCAAACCAGTGGTGCAACCACAAAGGCGGCTAAATCCAGCCATGAAAGAAG